>NW_006800217.1:159912-172818 GCF_000485575.1 Poecilia formosa
TGTGTGTGTGCGCGCGTGTGTGTGTGTGTGTGTGTGTGTGTGTGTGTGTGTGTGTGTGTGTGTGTGTGTGTGTGTGTTTGTTTGTATGCAGCTCTGAATGCATTTGGACAGGAGCTCCCGTCGAGCCCTCACGGCTGCACTGAGGGAAGCTGTTACCCTGCAACTGGAAACCTTCTGATTGGACGAGCTGTCAACCTGACTGCCACCTCCACATGCGGTCTGGATGGACCGGAGCAGTTCTGTATTGTCAGCTACCTGCAGGTGAGGAAATGAGTGCACACTCAGTGGGAAGATTGGAACAAAATTCATACTCTGAAGGAAAGCTCCAAGCAAAAAAAGGGAGTAAAAGTGGATAATTGCACTTGATTATTCCAGATCAGTTTTGATCATTTCAGGTAGTTTAGCTCATAATTATTGTGCATGCTGTGTCAGAATGAAGTGCTGGTTTAAATTCATTTCTTTAATCCTGAACTTGACCTGATTATCAAGTCATCAGTCCTCCATACAGTATATACTGTGGCTTGCAAAAGTAATACCCCTTGAACTTTTCCATATTTTGTCATATTACAGCCACAAATTTAGTGTTAAACACCAACACAAAGTGATATACAATTGTGAAGTGGAAAGAAAATTATACATGATTCAAAACATTTTTATATATAAAAAACTGAAAAGTGTGGTGTGAGAAGTCTCAAATCTTTTGCAGACTCCAATAGGTTTTCTTTCTAACATTGCCCTGAATTTGACTCCGTCCATCGTCCCGTAACTCTGACCATCTTCCTTGTCTTTGCTGAAGAGAAGCACCACAGAGCATGATGCAGCCACTGCCATGTTTGACAGTGAGGATTGTGTGGTCAGAATGATGGACAGTGTTAGTTCTCTGCCACACAGCGTTCTGCATTTTGGCCAAAAGTTTAATTTTGGTCTCTGACCCTCATGTTTGCTGTGTCCGACATGGTTTCTGGAAAACTGCAAATGGGACTTCTTATGGTTTTCTTTTAACAATAATTCTTGTCCCGTGGATGGATTCTCCCACCTGAGCTGTGGATCTGTGTTTGGTCCAGAGTCACCATGGGCCTGTTGGCTCTCTGATCAGTGCTCTGCTTGTTCAGACTAGAAGTTTAGGTGGACGGCGTCGTGTTGGTAGGGTTACAGATGCGTGTATTTGTACTGAGATTGTATTACACACAGGTGTATCCTATTAGACATTAGCAGTTATCAGGCAACTTCTGAAGGTAATTGGTTGTCCTCAGAGAAAATGGGGGCTGAATAGTTTTGCACGCCACTCTTCATTTTTTAGTTTGCAAAAATGTTTTGAATCATGTACAATTTTCTTTCTATTTCGCAATTGTATACCACTTTATGTTGGTCTTTCATGTAAAATTTCAAGAAAATATATTTTTATGTTTGTGGTAACAGAATATGGAAAGGTTCAATGGGTATGAATACTTTTGCAAGCCACTGTATATGAAGCCATCCTGTCAGGAGGAAAAGAAAACTGCAGTTATGTTTTCTCTTTTCATGCTCCTCCATCAGTCACTCATCACTACTTCATCTATAATTGTTCATCTGTCTGTTTGTTTGTAGTTTTGATGAGTGAGGCCCCTCCAGCTGTTAACTCACTAGCGGCTCCACCCTCTTTAAACACACACTCTGTTTTTGTCACATTTTCTCTTTCAGTTTATCACATCTTTGTTTGCTGTTCTGATTAGCCCAAAATTAAAGCCAGATTTCAGTATATAATTTTTGTTGGTTGCACTTCACCAGTGACTTTGAGTTTAATCCCTTAGAGAGGCTAAATGTGTAGCTGCTGGTCTCATTAAGCAGGGTCGTGTCATTGCTGTAGCCTACATATATTGAAGATTACATGCATATGCTGAAATATTAAAACTGTATGCTTGAATATGTATTCAAAGAGTCAGGGTATGCTAGATGAAATACAACTTCTGACAAAGAGAATTATTTAATTGAGTGAGCTGATTTAGTAGGATATTAAAGATTATGACCAGCATATAAGGAGATTAAAACTACTTGCAGCTGCAGATGGGATCCGCACAGAGGAGAAAAATAAACATGGTGAAATACTCTTATAAATATTGTCTAAGGGTACACTCACACCAGCCCTGTTCAGTCCACTTTAAACAAACTCTAGTTGATTAGCAAGTTTAGACAGAAGAGATTCATTCAAATACTGGAACTACCTCATCTTCCGCTCCTCCAACAAGAAGAAATGGGTGTTGTAACAAGGGCTGGATTTGCAAGGATGTGGGCCCCTGGGCTGGAGCCAGTTTTGGTACAGTGTTAACAAAGGAAAAATTAATATACTTATGCAAACTATAGGACATTAATAGGTAGCCCTATTCATCAGCAGTATGTTTTTTTTAAAAGGTTTTATTGGCTCAACTGGCCTTTATTTGAGAATGGGTAGACAGGAAAGTGGGCAATGAGAGAGGAGGAAGACACGGGGCAAAGGTCACCAGGCTGGGAGTAAAACCTGTGACATCTGCATTGAGGACCAAGACCTCCATATGTGGGTTGTGCTTTGCCCCTTCAGCACCACAGAACCTCAATCAGCAGTAGGTTGTAATTGTTAGATACAGGGTATCTAACAATTACAACCTACTGTACCTACTGTAACTGAAAACTATCTCAAACATATTTCATGAAAAGTAAGAGAAGCATATGTTTGGGTTAAGCTTCTTTCCACAGTGGGACACTCTGCTAAAACATCCTGCACACACTGCACTCCTCCTGGCGTTTTCACCATCATGTTTACATTCATCCAGCTCACATCCGTGCATTTCCGCGCACCTGCATGTTTGTGCCTGCACTTCCACTGCCTCAGGGCAGGAATATTAACCACTGTCAACTTCCAGGTGAACATAATTGATGCTCTGTGCTTTCTACACCCTTACTTACTACAGTACGGGTCAGGATATTGTGACAGCCTGGTATGTCTGAAGACACTTCAGAGCCCCACAGAAAACATTTGTCATCCAGCTTTCAAATGTCCACGCTATCATCTGTCACTCATGTTCAATGTATGTTTCCTGGGTAGTGTTTTTCTGCTCTGCAGGATCAGATTTCAGGCTCTTTTTTTTTTTTTCTAGTTTTCTGTAGAGCGGAAGTATGTAAGCTGGTTGTTGTCTACTATTTTATCTCTCCTTTACTCTGTAATCGCTGCATATTATTTGCTTTTTCTCAACGGGAAATGTGAGGAAGGGGGGCGTGAATGAAAAACTAAAGAAAAGAGACAATCACTGAGGAGAAAACGGCAGCAAAGTCTCAGTTTCACAGCCTGAGTTGAGGTACAATGGAAACCAAATGAGGGAGGTGGGATGTACTTTCTTTTTGTGTTTGAAACTACCGTTGTAGTACGACAAAGAAAAGTGTTGTCAAATCAGCTGCAGACTTTAACCAGTGGATTGTTGAAGCGAAACCCTTTAGTTCAGCTGACCAGGCTTGACTAATTGGAGACAAATGAGAGCTGAGAAGAGGAGGGAAGGGTCTTTAGGGCAACATCAGCAATACAGAGGGCCTGAAAGACCAGATTAATTAGGATCTGGCTGATATGTCTTCACTTCACAGGCATCAAAGTCAAAGTAGTACTTTTGAATCTAAGTGTTGGCTCTTACAGGTAAGATGTTTGAAATTGTATGACTTTGATAGGTTCTAAGGAACATTGTATTAATAAGATCCAGCTCACATCCGTGCTCCAGGTCTCAAACTGGTGTGTTATTCTTTCATATGTGCACAGGCATGTAAAAGTTGACATGCATGCACATCCATGACTGTGCTTCCTTTCCCGGCTCAGCTGAGTCCATTTCACAGCCACGTTGTTGTTGCCAGCTTAATCACCCTTGACAACAGCCTAATTAAGAGACGCTGCCCTGGAATCCACCGGTTCTCTGTGCCAACTTCCCCTTATTTCTCTGTTTAGCCCCAGTTTGCTCCATCTGTGCCCCTCTTCAAGGCCTCTTCTCAAATGAATCCCCTTTTTACCCCACAAGAGCAATACTGCATCCTCGTCTCAAATCAGCTTTCATTCAAGTCTAGATACAAATGTCAAGAAAATATGCTGTCATGGTTGGGGTTGTTATGAGAAGTGCATAACATTTGACACAAGTCCAACTGTTCTCTGGTTTCTTCTGATGCTGAATATGTTGTTTGCCTCATCAGGATCCAGAAAAGTGTTTCGAGTGCGACTCCCGTCGGCCATATGATCCCTACCACCACAGAAACAGCCACCGCATCGAAAACGTGATCTACCTCACAGACCTCAATGGGAATGAGAACTTTTGGAAATCTGTCAATGGTGTGCATTTACCCTTCAACGATGAACACACGCATGATCAGTTTGCTTGTTGCCTCTGTTTTCTCGTGGTACCTGTGTCAGGATCAACAGCTGAGACTAAAGGATTTGTCATTTGTTCATGACGCATCTTGGTGTGTTCGTCGCAGGTAAGGAGGACGTCAGCATCAGACTGAACCTTGAGGCTGAGTTCCACTTCACACATCTCATCATGAAGTTTAAGGTACGTTCCTTGTAATTTGATGTAGTTTGAAATGTACCTTTATCTTTCCAAAGCTAAGTGAAAAGAAATTAAATAAAATTATGTTAAACTCATGATGGTAATCAAAGCAAACCACTACATAGGGCTGAGGTTAAAGACTGCAAAATGAAGGTGTACTGAAGCAGAGAAACATCTAAAAGTTACAGGACACCGAACCCTTGAGGAATGCAGTTTGAGACCCCGAGTCTAAACCCAAACTAAAGTTGCCTTTGCCTTTCTGTCTCTGAGTGTACTGTATCTGCTGGAGACTTACTCAAGCCTGTTTGTTTTGTACACCTCACTATCTGTTGGCAGATCTACCATAAAGCAAAAGCTTTAGCTAAATCACTTAGACAAGTTGCTCTCCTGACACAAATGACTTTGAATTCCTATTTGTATTTGTTGTCATACAAAACTCACTGATGACTTTGACTTGTGCTGTAATAATTTCTGTGTTCGTTGAACCTCTCCAGACTTTTCGCCCTGCAGCTTTGATCATAGAGCGATCAGCTGATTTTGGCCGCACATGGCGCCCCTACCGCTACTTCGCCAAGAACTGTACCAGGACTTTCCCTGGCATCCCCGCCAATGGCTTGCACCATATCAACGACGTCATCTGTGAAGAACGCTACTCTGATATCGAGCCCTCTAAAGATGGAGAGGTACACTGGAAAATTTGGGACTCTAAGAGATTATTTATTTTACTAATATCACACAAACTCAAATAAAGCAAATTGCGCCTTAAGGCCCTTTACAGGACAAACAGATCACAATTGTATGTGGGGAGCTAGCTAACAAGCTAATACAAAACAGTTGAACCAACACGCTGACACCATATAGACAGAAAAACACTTTAGCCCCTGTCACTTCAGTTTCTCCACACCGGGGCACACTGATAAATACCTCGGGCCACAAATCAATTTTATCCACTAATCTACATTTGCAAAGAAATTAAAATCTGTACATTTTTCCCTAAAAGTTACTCAAATAAATGCAGCTGAGTAAATGTAATGAGCACCCACCTCTGACAATGATAGATTTTGGGTCTCAATTTCACAAATCAAACTTTTGATTTATTTTTTTAATGCCTAAAATTAAATTGTAATATACTTTTCTCCAACTTTTTTTCCCTAAACTATTTTATTCTGTAATAAAGGTCATTTTTAAAGTGCTGGATCCAGCAATTCCAGTAGAAGATCCCTACAGCTTGGAGATTCAAGGTCAGTGAAGACTTTATGTGTATGAAACAATAACGTCATCATCAGTGTATAATGTCACCTTGACATTTTTGTCAGTTTTTATTCATTAACAAAACCTGTCAATTTTTATTTTCATGAACAAAACCTGTTTGAACAAGCCATTTGCAAACTAAGGCTGCATGCTAGGGGAGAACCCAGATCAGACAGTGAAATAGTTTTTGCCTCCTGATAAGAAGATTCCTCATTAACACCTGCTATTAGCATGCTTCCTGTATTCCACAGACTTGTTGGAACACGAGAAAACATCCATCATCACGAAGGTTGATGAATCAGCAGTATGAAAGCTGATAAAAAAATAATCTAACCAGCCAAACTGCATTATATAGAATGAGACTCAACTTCATCTGTTTATCTTTATGTTGCAACTACATTTTCTTAAACAAAACAAAACAAAACAAAAAAACACATTAAGGTAAACTTAGACAAGTAGTCTGCTGTTTACCTCAAACTCATTAACAGGTTGGCCCCTAAGGCATATTAATATGGAGACACAGGAAAAGTGAGTTAAAGAAAGGTATCACACCTACGATTGAATTATATTAACTGAGTAAACTTCAATGAGTGACATGAAAAATACTCTTTATTACATATCAACATACATTACCATGAAAAGTATTGGCCTCCTTCCAGATAATCTTTGTTTTGATTATTAAGTGTCTCCACTGTAATTTTCTTCTTTGAATTAAAAAAGCTCTTAATTAAGGCTATTTTGATCTGGTTTTTTCTCTTCAGAACTTTTGCGTATCACCAACCTGCGCATCAACTTCACAAAGCTCAACACGCTGGGAGACGACCTGCTGGACCGCCGTTCGGATGTTCTGCAGAAATATTACTATGCCATTAATGAGTTGGTGGTCCGAGGAAGCTGCTTTTGTTACGGACATGCTTCAGAGTGCGCACCAGTGCCAGGGGTAAACACCCATGAGACTGGCATGGTGGGTTAACAGACTAATACACTAGCACAGATTGCATTGTGTGTGTTGAAGTGAGACCAACACCCAAATGTAGACTTAAAGCTGCAGTATGTAACTTTTGGGAAAAAAAAAAAAGAAAACACATATATATATATATAATATATATGTCGTACACATTTGTTAAAACTGTTACCATATCCTGACAGTATTTATGAGACAGATGATCTGGGAAAAGATCGATCTCCTCCTCCCCCCGCCTGAACTTCTATTACCATCTGAAGAAATACACCACTCCCAACCAAAAACATCCAATCAGAGCAAAAAGGCGGGTCTTGGCTCTGTCAGTCAACTTTATGTACTTGTTGCTAAATGTGTTCAAGGCAGCGAAATGACTTCCTGTTACAGGAAAACTGCAAGCATTTATGACAGGCTCTGCTATCAGGAAGAAGCTGTAGTGGAGCAGAGAGTAAAGGGAGCAGTTGGATAAGAGGGTTGAGCAGCGCTGCACAGAGGGGTGACTGATGGCGCTAAGATCCTCCTCCTTGCTCTGATTGGTTGTTTCTAGTGAGCCCTGGAAGAAGGCAGAGGAGTTACATACTTCAGTTTTAAAAGCAGAGGTTCAAGCTGGTGGAGGACTAGCTGCATTAATGAAAATAATACAAACTGCTAAGCAAAGGAACACACAGTTATGGATTTATCTTTTCAATATTATACTGATAAGCTCACATATATATACCTACATTCCTATTAATACTTGGTTAGATGTGCCTGAGAAAGTTACAGATGAACTCTGACAACAAGCTTTGGACATTATTCTGGTATGATTATATCACTATTCATGGCATAATTTGTAGGTTTCGTTTTAAACTGACTGCTCTCTGGACTCAGAGCTGACTTGTAGGGATAGCCTTTACATTCTTCAATGTGCAGGTGAGTGCTTACTTGAAGCTTAATGTGTTTATTGATTCCAAGCCAGCTCTGGTGTGTTTGAAATCATTGTCATGTTGGAACACCCTTTGTTTTTCTAGATGCCGCCCTGGGTGGTTGCCCATTAGTTGGGTTATGTTGGTCGAGATCTCAACTGTTTTTGGACGCGTTCGCACTGCTTACCTATAATGTCCTATGAATTCACACTAATTTAGTAAAATGTATTTTGTATTTACATGTATTTAGCCACAAAGACACAGTCCAGTGTCTTTATCTGACATCTTACAGCATTTTATTGTAAATATTATTAGATTAAATCACTTAATGGATTTTGTGAAGCTAAACTTTAAAATCAACCAATGATCTTTTTTACAATCGAATATTAAAATAAAAATAGTCTTGTTACCTGAAACCAGAAGAGGAACAAAATAAATCTAATATCTATTCTAGTTTTTAATGAAATAGTCTCATTTGATCTTGTTTTTCCAGGATGTTGTAGCATTTTTATCTCATAATTCTCTGTACTCTGATTCATTAGATCCATGGCCGCTGTGTTTGCAAGCATAACACTGAAGGTCTGAACTGTGAGCGCTGCAAGGTTTTCCACAATGACTCACCTTGGAGACCAGCGGAGACAGAGGACCCACACACATGCAGAGGTAGACCATCCATGCACAATCTCAGCCAAACTTTATAAGATGTTATTGATCATGAGGTTTTTCAACGAAGACTGAAGCTGCTTTTTAAGTCGATACAATTAATCTTTCATCTGGCAAAAACAGATCTGCAAATACTTGTTTTCTAAGACAACCAACAGGAGAGTGTGTAAACGGACGAGTGATCTTGTCTTCCAAGTTCTACTTGTCTTTATTTTAGGCTGACAGAACAGAATACAAAACAGGAAGAAACAGAATAAACAGCTTCAGTTCTCCTCTTTCTTGACATCTGATGTTATTTGAAATTTTTTAAAATTTGATCCTTGTATTCATCAGCCTGATAGTGGAGGAAAGAGCTGAGCACCCAGAAGCAATTGTTTAATTTAGTTTGGTCCCGACATTGCACTATGACTGGATGTTTTTGGGTCATGTTCCAGCTGAAACGCTAAGCAAGCTTATTTGCACGGTACCAAACATACAAAGGAAAATTCTAACTGTGCTATAAGAAAAAATATGATCAGAGATTCCAAAAAATACTTCATCCTTTAAAAAGACGAACAAAGCAACATGTGAGAGCATTAAAACATGACACATAAACACACAATGAAAGAAATGAAAAAAATTAAGCCGTTTTGGCTAAGCTGCTGAAAACATTCTACATGGTTAAGTAGAAATTCTCAAATGTACCAAGACTCAAAACCATGCAAAGTTTTTCAGAGCTTCAAATTTAATTTTAAATTCTAGACTTTTACAATCAATGAGCAAGTGCAGAGAGTTTTAGGTTTTTGTCCAGGACTGTCTTGCAGCTCCATCCACTTTATCAACTCTGACCAGAACCATACCCACAGCATTACTTTGCCAACACCATGTTTCAACATGGGGATGGTGTGTTCAGGGTGATGCGCAGGATTAGTTTTTTGCCAAACACAGCACTTACATGCTGTGTTTGGCATTTAAGTATATAGGCGGGTTTTATATATATATATATATATATATATATATATATATTTCTACATTTTCAACTCCTTGGAAAAAACGACTCAGTGCATCACTACTACTTTGTGTTGGTTTGTCAGAAAAAATCTAAGAATTCTTTAGACTTTATTTTATTTATTCTGTTTATGTTACATAATATTAATTTCCTGGATTTTTTAAACCTTCTTCTGCAGAATGTAACTGCAACGGCCACACAAACCAGTGTCACTTTGACATGGCGGTGTATTTGGCGTTGGGCAACACCAGCGGTGGAGTTTGTGATAACTGTCTGCACAACACAATGGGACGCAACTGTGAGATGTGCAAACCATTCTACTACCAAGACCCCAACAGGGATATTCGGGACCCTCGTGTCTGTGTTGGTGAGGTGTTTTTATGTAATAATGTTTTTTTTGTTTGTTTTTTTTTCCCAAAAAAAAAAAGGTTTTGTTGGCTCTAGTGGCCTTTATTTGAAAGTGGTTCGACAGGAAAGAGGGTAATGAGTGAAGGGGAAGACATGCGGCAAATGTTGCTAGACTGGGAATCGAAACTGTGACCACCGCCAGTCAAGGGACTATGGCCTCAATACGTATGTTGTGCTTTGCCCCTGTGCCACCACAGCACCCCTATGTAATTATGTTTGGGACATGTTGAAGAAGATTTTAAGTTATAATATATTTTGGAAAATCTCTGGCTCTATCTTCTCACGGATCCCAGGTTCTCCCGGCGGGCCGAAGTGAAGCCATACAAAAAACAATGAGTGTTGACGTCACAGAATTACAGAGTTTAGTCCAATAGAAGACAACGTATGAAATTACAACAGAAACTGCAGAACAACAGAGACATACATTCATTTACCTGAGACAAATGTAAAAGAAGAAGGAAAGAAAGAAAGAAAAGCAAAGATGTCTTTGGAGATTTGCAAGAACAAATCTAATTTGTTACTCTTGTGTAGAAAGTTTTATAGTAAAGGCGTATTCTTGTCTTTTAATTTATTCAAATAAGGCGTATCTTTGCTCATCCAACCAGGAGCTGTCTCTGACCCTCTCTAAAGTTAGAAACTCCCTGCAATTTGTTTTCAAGATCAAAGGCGATTTGTCCCCTTTGTCTAAACAAACTGGAAGCAGAGCTTCTCCTCTACTGGCCTGGACTCCTGCTGTTTTATGGCTTTTTACAGATCAGTGTGAAAGCTGGAACTTCTCCTGATTGTTTCCCACACAGACAAAGGGCAGTTCAAAAAGATCTTGGCAAACAATCTGCTGTAACTACAGGTAAAATAAAGGTCAATAGGGCAGAATAAGTTATTGATCTGGAAACTATAATTAGTCTATTTCAATAAAGACATGTTAAGTTTTAAAACTAGCATATTCTAAATGTATTTTCTTAACAGACACTAACACTGTAGTTCAACCTTTTTTGATCAACGCATTTTATTGAACAAACACTGTATTCAACAACACTTACAACGGTATTAATAAACTTTTAATGTTCTTCCCTCAAAACTGCAGCCCTCCACCACATCCCTAACACAGCAAAATAAATAGATAATATAAACACAAATAAAAAGAATGAAGTAATATTATCAGTATCTCTGTTTTCAAAATAAGGAAAAAAAGGTTAGCATTTGCTATAAAATGAGCTTTGCCTGTAGAATAGATCTGATCTTTTCCATGTAAACATTGTATATGACATCCTCAGTCCATTTCCCATGAGCAGTAAAATATTTTCCATTTCAGTACAACATTCTCCCAGCCAATAGAAGGCAGGAAGCAATTAGGTTGGAACATCGCTTAGAGAGACTGGCGTTGTTCCATTCCAAAGGAGGATCCACTCCAAAGATAAAGAAATATTTCAAGGACAAGGACTCGGAAATACAAAAAGATCTACTTTCACAAGGGGTTCGAAAACTGTCTGAACTTTTGATAACCTAGTTATAGAGCAGTTGATCAGCTGGACCTGAGATAATGAAAATATTTTACCAGCCAAAACAAGGCAAAATCCAATTAGGTTTTAATGTATTTTAGAGAGACTGTCATTATGAGGCACCACTTCAAAGATAAACATAAAATGCCACATAATTTGGACCAGGACAGAAAGATATTTGTATGTTTGCTTTTATCAATCTAGCTTAAGAGCGGTGGAGATGATGGACTGACCAGAAAATATTCTGATGAAAATATTCTGCCAATTATCCTACACCAAGTCCCATCTGCAACATGTTTGTCCAAATATCCTTCCCCTCTTTTCCTGAGCAATTGCAAAGTGGCCAGCTTACAGTTGCCTAACAACTGGAAAACAGTTGGAACATGCATAAGATCAAAGATGTCATCCAAAAGAAATGTATTATTGACATATACATTTTTGAACATATGCTGTGTTTATTGTAGTTTTTATATATATTGTTTTTACTCAAGCTTCTAATTTTCACTAGTAATTTTATTTTGTAGGTGCTAGATGCAGGCCTGTCGCAATCCTGTTGCAATAAGCAATACATTATTTAATTGCATAATAAATTATAATGAACTCAATAATTTACATTTGCATGATTTATTGTTTCTCTTTTTTCTCTTTTTCTGTCAAAAACTTCATGACTGAAGTCTTCAGTCTGCTGCTTTGGCCTCATCCAGCCATTTTTTTGAAGGGCCATTTTGTTTACAGAGCCTTCATAATAATTTTATTTGTTGTTTCAATTGTTTTTGTTTATTTGTTTAGGATATTTAAAATGCCTTCTACTAACAGTGTTCAAAAGGATTTAAAGTTTATTGATCTTTCAGAATGTTTGTTTGTTTTTTTTTTTTTTTGCATTTTTATGTCATTATGTCATCACCTGAAAATGTTCTCAAAGCAACAATATTATTATTTATTGCAATAACTTCTCGGGCAATTTATTGTCCAGCAAAAGTTGTTATTGTGACAGGCCTAGCTCAATGTGGGGAACACGTTTAGTTCCTTTGTGAATAAACTTGAATCTGAAAACTTCAATTCCAGCTTGCGACTGTGACCCGGTTGGATCATTGGAGGGAGGTATGTGTGACAGCCACACCGACCTGGGAATGGGGATGATCGCAGGACAGTGTCGTTGCAAATACAACGTGAAGGGAAAGCGCTGCGATGACTGCAAGGCGGGTTATTATGGACTCAGTGAGAGCGACCCACTGGGATGCCAACGTATGTGTCTGTGTTTATCTCCACTTCAGGCAGCCTTGATGGAAATACTTTCTGGGGCTCAGTGTGTGTGTGTTTGTGTATTTTGCCATCAGCTTGCAACTGTGACCCGCGGGGCATCATACTGATGGATGCTCCTTGTGATCAGATCAGTGGGGACTGTTCCTGTAAAAGATACGTCACGGGTCGCTACTGCAACCAGTGTCTGGTTAGTAATCTGAAGAGTCATAAATCAGGCTGTTTTATTTTTTTACATTTCATACCTGACTTCTGTCCATGTCACATTCTTAAAATAACAACTTCAACTTGAGGTAGAAGGTTTCTTTTCCAGACATGTATCCAAAGCTAAATATCTTAGTAACCGTAGTGATAATTACTAGTGATGTAATTACTAGTACTCAACCTTGATGTCGATTCTCCAAACTTGTACCACTGTTCTGCTGGATTTTCATCCTGG
>NW_006800217.1:172828-210364 GCF_000485575.1 Poecilia formosa
TATAATTTCAGATTTTTCTATAACTTTTCTTCTGGTTAACTTAGAAAGTGAACCTGTAACAATACAGGTTAGTTTTCTAAACTACAAAAAAGCAACTGTTAGGGATGCTCAAATATGAAAAATTGGACTGATATTGATATCTGATAGTAACACCGGTATTATGCCAGATTTACCAATATTTCATTTTATAATTTTTTTTTATCCGATTACTCGATTAATCGTAAGAATAATCGATAGATTACTCGATTCCTCGTAAGAATAATCGATAGATTACTCGATTACTAAAATATTCGTTTACAACAGCCCTAAACCGTAGTGATAATTACTAGTGATGTAATTACTAGTACTCAACCTTGATGTCGATTCTCCAAACTGGTACCACTGTTCTGCTGGATTTTCCTCCTGGGTTGGAAAGCGGTGCAACTCAAAGTCTAAGCCACACTTTCATACCAGGTGGTGGTGGTAATACACCAAGAAGTTATTTGCTGATCCTCCAAAAAGAAAAAAAAAAGAAAAAACAGGAGAAGAAGGGAGAAGTTAAATTTCAATGTAAAGACAGAGGATAGTAAACAAGAGGCGAAAACTAGAGTTTAGATTTGTCCAGGCCTGATCTGACCCGACTAATTAATATTAATTACAGGCCTGAGTCTGAAGTAAATCCAACATATTATTTTGAAAAGCTTGTATTGCTTTAATTTTTAGTCCATAATTTTAGTAAGAAGTGTAACTTCTCTCATTTTTAGCTTTTGTTTAGCGTCTTCCAACTCCATCTCGTCACTTGTTGTAACCGCAGGGTGAGTCAGGTGCAAACCATCTGGGATGTGTGGTTGATCGGAGCGAAGCAGGGCAGGGTTGCGTGTGCCTGCAGTGCACTGTGCTTGTTGGTCTAAGGAACATCTGCATTTTACTTTCTTTCTGTTTAAACTACAGTAAGTAGATTAACACAGCACAGATTTTAAACTGCATATTCTCATATGGGTCTCTTCGTGTATATATTTTAGGTTTATTACACAAACTACAGAAGCATGAGCCCAACCACGAGGCAAATCATTTGCCTCGACCATGTTTGAATTTCAGATCGAATTTAAGCAGTTGGAAAAAATAATTAAGCAATTTTATAAATCATTTGAAGACTAAACAATCTGTATGTATGGTCTATTTATGATTTGTTAAAATCACAGGGACTATGGGCTTAAAAAGAAGAAGAGACCTCCTGTTAATAAAAATGACTTTGTTTCCAAAAGTTATTGTGTGTAAAGTATAAATACCAACTTTTTAGCTACTTGGTTCCGGTACTTGGAATCAGCAAGTACATATACTGAAGTATTTGTTCTTGTAATCGGTCTGGAAAAAAACAGGTATTGGAACATCACTAATAATCAATTACCTGATGTAACCCAGTGCATCATGGATTAAAGTGTTTTCTGTCTCTGCAGCCTGAATACTGGGGTCTCAGTAATGACCTGGGTGGCTGCAGACCTTGTGAGTGCGACTTCGGTGGAGCGTACAACAACAGGTTGATCTTATGGATAAAACATCATCTGAATGTGAATTTAGAAAGCATGTGTCTATAACATTAACCCCATGGCCTGGTGCATAGAGGTTTAGTTGTCAGAATTTACGCTAACCAGAATATTTTTACATTTTTCTCTTCCTGTTGCAATAAGATGCATGATGGATAGTGGGCAGTGCGACTGCAGGAGGCATTTCATTGGTCGACAGTGTTCGGAGGTGCAGCCTGGGTATTTCTGTGCTCCGCTCGACTACTACAAATACGAGGCTGAAGAAGCTGCTGGACGCTCACCCACCGACCCCTCACTGCCGGTGAGCTCAGCAGCATCACCACAGTCCCTGCACTGTGGAGACAGTGACTGGGATACTAAAAGGTTTTCTTTGTGAGAAAAAAACTCCGATCTGATGACCAGGTCACCAGCTGATTTGTCTGTCCATCTGTTTGGGTACTAAAGTTAAATTGAGAGACAATGATAACCAGAATCACACTTTTCCGTAGCTATTCTAGTCTCATATTACATTCTTTATCCTTTCTCACCTCTGTAACTGCTTTTACACATTCCTTTGTCTTTTTTTTTAATCTTACATGAAGTCCTAGAAGCCAAGCTCTGACAGTCCACAGTTGCAACATCTCTGCAGCAGGAATGTGAGAAGAACTGAGTTCAGTGACTTTGGAATGTCCTGAGAAAGGCAATAGTGCGAGGCACAAAGTGAAGCGTGACAATTTCATATCCTGCTTTTCTCCTGGAGGAAAAATAAACATGTTCAGTAAAGATTTAGAAACATGCAGCAGATACAGTTGGCACTATATATTAATTAAAACAAAATCCGTTACCTGCCTGACATTAAATCAGACTAAATGCTCTTTTTTTTTTAGCTCTCTTACATTTATCAACATTATTTCTAGCAGCAGCGGAGAGAAAGAAATTCTCCCAATTGTTTCAGTGTGTTAAAACAAAACTTCAACCGACTGTGAGGATATTGACATGACTATTGTAAAAAGAGTAATCTTTGGAATTACTAAACCACTGATGTTCATTTGCAATTTATCATTCCCAGTGGGTACTGTTTAAAAAAAGAGAAAAAGAAAATGACCAAAGTCGTTCCATTGCATAAGTGTGGGAACAAACACCTCTCCACAATTATATTACACCTGTCTCATTACTCCTGCAATTTTCAAAAATTCTATAAAAACTAATGACAGACTTCGTAATTTTTTTCTTTACATAAAATAAAATACTCACTTTAGCTCAATATGGATTTAAACCAAATTCATCCGTTGCTTCATTGGAACAAAAACAGCTTACAATTGAAATATTCAATGACATAATAAAGTCGATAAATTACAACGTCTTACTTACGAGACCTGAGCAGTATGGTATCAGAAGAACAAAGGTAGAATTGAATAGGAATCATTTGATGGACAGATGTGTATATATAATCTTCAAAATGAATAGATCAGCTAAATATTTGACAACACAGCAACAACTTTTCTCCTCAGTTTTCACTAACATCTTTAGTAAAAGCTGTGAAACTTCAGCTTCAATAAATAAAAACAAGTTTGAGCTCAAATCTCCCACATGGCACTTATTTTTTCCATCTCGTCCTCAGGGCCAGGTCCGTCCACAGGCAGCAGATGACTGCATTCAGCAGCTCAGCAACCAGGCGAGGAGGCATCGGCGACACCGGCGCATTTCAAGCCTGCAGCAGTCTCAGGCAGCGCTGAGACGCATCCGGCAGCTTCAGCAGACAGTAGGATTCTGACTCACTGTTAAACCTTTATTGAAGGTTTTGCTCGGTAGATAGACAAACACAAATGAGTACATAATTATCTATTGGAAGAGAAATAATACCACTTTGGGATAACAAAGTGAGTTATAGCTTCCTGTGTGGGTGACACATCTTCTTCTCACTCAGCCGGATGTCACGACGGTCCACAGAGAGCACGCTCCCAGCCACATCACCACCTGGACCGGTCCCGGTTTTGCTCGCGTCAAAGATGGCGCCGGCTTGGTGTTCACCATCGACAACATCCCCTACGCCATGGAGTACGAAGTCATGATTCGCTACGAGCCTGAGGTGTGTTTAGGTGTAGACAGTAGCTGCGTTTCCATTACAAATGTGCAAAAATTTTTGTCTATTTTCTGCTAATGTTGACTTTCCAATTGTGTTTCCATGACATTAAAAAAAATGTGTGAATAAGTTTGTTCACTCATCAAGTCATTAAAAATCATGGCAGTGACTGATGTTAACTGTCACATGAGATATATTTATAATTCAGCAATGGCACTAATGCTTATCATCTGTCAGCCATAGACCTACTTCCTGTTGTATTTGTTGTTTCTGACAGTAGTAACATCTGGCTGTTGATCACATGACTCGTGTCCATTAAGCAAATTTATTTTTGTATTTTCAATTTGCGCAATTTTATGGTTAATGGGAATGCAGCTTGTGACAGCTGCATTTCCAGTGAACGTGTCGTCTCACTGTGTCCTGATGCAGTCCACAGAGGACTGGGAGGCTGTAGTCAGCATCACCTCTGTTGAGCTGCCCTCAAGTCTCCGGTGTGGAAACCTTCTTCCGGCCGAACAGCTCTACACTGAAACCCTGCTGCACCGCAACAGGTACATCATGGTTGTTTGCGTGCAGACCAGAATGTCTCTGAGTGTGTGTACGTCTGAGAGAGGAGCGTCTGGATGTTTGTTGAAACAGCAAGGAGGGGGGAAAAAATTGCATCACTGTTGTCACTTAAATCTGCCCAGGCTTGTACGCGCTGTGAGATGCAGGTGGGCAAACAAACTGCAGAGTATTTGTAAGAATCAGATACAGGAAGACTGCTGTGGTGCAGGTTGTGGAAAAATTGCAGAACAAACAGATGAAGGTGTAATCTGACTGAAAGGTTTTACTCTATAGGCAACTTTTCAACTCTGGGCAAGGTTCATTGAGTTTGCCTGGGTTCTATAGGAGCCTGATTCTGTTTGGTGTTTTATGTTGATATACAGGGCCAAAAGCAACAAAAAGTGCAACTCCCAGTGGTTCTTCTTTGTGTGTTAAATGGCTGAGCTAATTCATGTTTTGCTTGCAGGTCATGATAAATATTTGCATGAACACTAAAACTTTTCTTTGTGTTTTTTAAATTTGGTTTTATGTTAAATTTTTATGTCTAAAACTCTTCAAAAAGCTCACCACCAACTAGATATTTAGTTAGTTATTTAGTGAGCAGTTATTTAATTAGCTAGTCAAATATCCAGTTAAATATTTATAAATATTTAGTTTACAAACTAAGGGGAGGTTTAGGATGACCAACTAATTATTTAGCTTTAAGCTACATCTTTTGCTAGCAAGCCAAATATTTAGTTACCAAACCAAATATTTAGTTTACCAGCCAAACTTTTAGCTCCAAACAAATTATTTAGTTAGCAAGCCAAATGAACCTGAAAGACTTGCATTCAGACAAAAAAATAGTCTGATCTCCCATGTGTTTTTTGTGTTTTCTACATGCGGCTATCTGCAAGTTGAATTTCTTATACATTTTCTCTTGACACGCTTCCATAAATCCCAGATTTGTTAAGTACAAAACTGACTATTGTGCTGTGGACAGATTCTCCCTCCTAAACTGTGGCTCTTTGCAGCTCCTCCACAGGTACTGCAGGCCTCTTGGGACATTTTGTGCACATTTTCACTGCATGTTTTTCTTCCTGAAATACAAGTTTCAAGATAATAATATGCTTTCTATGTGCACCTAATGATTTTCTCCTATTGGTTATATGAATGTGTGACAGGCCACAACAAAATACAGCAAGCAAGTCTCACTGGAGGATTTGGAGTTATTTACATATTTTGAAAGTCTGGATTCTAAGTTTTATAATTATGTCAAACACATGAAAATAATAAAATGAAGATATGGTAATTTCAGTATTCCTGCAAACAAGACCAGTGAGAAAACAGACTTCAAAGTTTCAAAAAAATTCTCATGAAATCTGATCAGTAACTTTGGGTGTTAACAGAAGCTGTTCATTTACATTACTTTGCATTTGCCCCGCCCCCCAGCATTGACTGTAAAGAGAAGCTGTGCAGACAGAAACTCTCATGTATATGGTTGTTTACTGTATTTCTTATTATTCACGTTCCTAATTAAATAAATATTAATAAATGATGGCTTGTAAATCAGTTTCTATTCAAGCTCAGACTCTATTGCAGTGTTAATAACTACCTGAGTACTGACTGTAATGTATTCTTCCAGATACATCCTGATGTCCAGGCCATTTTGTTTTGAGCCCAGTAACCGCTACGTGATAGCAATCAGGTTCCAGCGACACGGAGTCGCTTACAGACACCTTACCGCTTTCATCCTGATTGACTCAGTAAGTAAGAAACCATAAACCAGCTCTCCTCATTGTTCACAGGCAGGCATGCGGCCTTTAAACTGGTTTATTGGTGCTCCAAATACAGATTTTTTATTTTATTTTTTTTATTGAATCTGGTCGATATTGCTATAAAGAAGTTTTTGTTGAGTGAACTTTGTGTGACTGATAGCGGGAGCAAGGGCACCAGGTGCAAGATGCATGTCTCAGTACGCTGAGACATTCATCTTGATCTCCCCCTAGTGGTAGAAAGATGCAAATTCTGACTTTAAGGTGATTTGGAATTTTAAGTTTTCACTTTCAGTAATCATTTCTTAAAATGTGAGTTTGGGTTACCATTTTTAGTCAGGATGTTTCCTTGACATCACAATTTATTTTGTGATGTCTGTTATCATGAATCTCTTTTCTTTAAAAGTTTATTTCAATTAAGTTATGCATTTTTGCATACTTAGGTATAAAAAAGTGTGCTGTATCACAAGAAATTCTTTTTCTTAAGATAATTCAAAAACGCTTTGTCCAACTTAATATTTAAGAGAAAAAAAGCTTGAATTTGCTGCTGATGGTTAGATTGTTGAATCATCTTTTCATTCCCAGAATCCTTGTAATTCTGTAAACTCTGCTGTTTTCATTTACTCATTTAGCTGGTATTGATCCCCAAGTACACCGAGCTTCCTGGTTTCCATGGCAGCGACCCGGACTCAGAGCAGCACCGGGAGGACATGATCCGCTACATGTGCCTGGATTCCTTTATGATCACGCCGATGCCAGCGCTGGCTGAGATGTGCTCCAAACTCATCTGCGGCATCTCAGCCAACATTCACGATGGGGCCCTGGGTAAGCAGACACACTAACCAGACGTAGACTGAGCAGATGCAGATCCAAAGCAGAACATGAATGTATTTGTCTGTTGCATGCAGCCTGTCAGTGCGACCCTCAGGGTTCCATCAGCGGCGAGTGCGATAAGGTCGGAGGTCAGTGCCGCTGTAAAGCTAACGTCATTGGGCGGCAGTGTGACCAGTGCGCCCCAGGAACCTACGGCTTCGGAGTGAACGGCTGCAATGGTGAGTCTGTTCTTGGAGCCTGAGGACTGTCTTCAGTTGTGGTTGATGATTAGACATAATTATTTATAATATTTTAGTAGAGAAGGCTTTTATCGCTAATCCTCTGGAACATTTTGAAAGGGAGGCACTTTGGCATGAACAATCATATAATTTTTCCTGTAATTTTCTCTATACACAGAGTACTATTTAGTCTGAAGGAAAGGCCTTGGTATCTGCTTCAATATATTAAATTGGATACAATAAACCACTTGAGTAACTAGTACACAAGTGGATAAGAGAAATTAGAATTTTTGTCCCTCATTCTGAAACCAACAGAGACGTAGTTTTGAAAATAAAACCTCTTAGTAATCTCTCTTTACTTCTTGGAAAAGAAGGTCATCACTGTTGTTGAAACAGTTTGTTCGGTTCAAAGCAGAAATACTGAAGGTTAACAGGAAGACATTAAATGAGATGTATTGTGCAAAATCCGCAATTTTGTGTTTCCCCTTGGGTCTTTACCACTAAAAACAGCTAAAGCACTTAAAAAAAAAAAAACACCCAGCTAGTTTTTTGCAATATTAATGTTTTTTTGGTGTGTGACCTTTAAGGCAGTTCAAAAAGCTCTGCCCGTCACCTAGCCATCCAAAGAGCTCCATCACGTTTGGTCAGCAGCTGGTTAAAGTATACTGTACCACAGTATCCACTGCACAATGGCTGCTGGAACAGACTAGTGTTTTGTTGTTGACTTGCCATCTAGAAACCATTGTTGCATTGTGCAGTGGTTGTGCAGGAGGTGTACAGTGTATTATTGCGCATCGGTTTGCAGCCATTTTCAGGTACAAGTGTAACTGTTAAGTTGGGGGCGTGGCCAGCAGCAGCAGCAGCAGCAGCAGCAGGATTTAAAGTGACAAGAGGCATAACTGACCTCTCCACTCTCTTTTTCAGCCTGTGATTGCCACCCAGAGGGCTCCTTCAGCCACCAGTGTGACCCGGTTACAGGTCAGTGTCCGTGCAGGCAGGGAGCCACTGGGCGCCAGTGCTCCGACTGCCAACCGGGCCAGTGGGGCTTCCCCAGCTGCAGCCCTTGTCAGTGTAATGGCCACGCCGACCTCTGTGACCCCCGGACAGGAGAGTGCAGAGGCTGCAGGGACAACACAGCGGGACACCTCTGTGAACGGTGGGGGGGGGACAGGGGGATCTTCCACATTGCCTTTTGTTGCTTTACTGCAGGTCTGTTTCCAGATGCATAAATATCTCTCTTCGTTCTCCACAGCTGTGTGGAAGGTTTCTATGGCAACCCAGTGCTCGGATCGGGGGATCACTGTCACCCCTGCCCCTGCCCTGGAAACCCTGGTTCCAACCACTTTAACGGCCATTCTTGTCAAACTGACCACACCTCCGATCAGATCATATGTAACTGCAAACCAGGCTATACAGGTGAGCTGGAATGTTATCATGATCCTGCTGTTTTACTCTTTCATTGTTTTTATAAGTACAGTGATCCCTCGCTGTAACGTGGTTCACCTTTCACAGTCTCGCTGCTTTGCGGATTTTTTTGTGCAGTTTTTTTTCACAGTGCATTGTGTTCTGCGTCCTGATTGGCTAAACAGTCTCTGTGCTTCTTCTCTACCTGTGTGCCAATAACGTTATTTAATAACGCATTTAACTATGCGCAACACAGCTTGGCCATTCAGGAGACGGAAACTGAAACTTTGATTGTCTGCTGGAAAAAACTGTAGCCAGAGGCAGTGTAAAGCCCGACCGGAGGCTCGGTTGACGAAATCCATCAGTCTGCTGTAGATAAAGCTGTGAATCTCGCAAAACAGCTTGGAGGAGACGCTTTAATGACATGACATGACTCCGGATCACATTAAGGCCCGATTGATGAACACGCACATCCGCTGACCTGAAAACAGGTTTTGTTCTTTTGGTTTCAATGTAGAGTATTTCATTATGCTGTATAATAATTGCAAAAAATAAAGGTAACTACTTCACAGATTTCGTTTATCACGGGTTCTTTTTGGAACGCAACCCTTGCGAAAAATGATCCGTTTTTTGCAAGTGAATGACTTCAGTTTGTATTCTCACCAAAGCGGATGTGTTTTACTTTGCCATTCTGTTTCACTTCCTGTCTCACTCATGATATTACCATCAAATTGCAGCGTAGCTTAAAACAAACTACAGTCGCAGGGAGTGACTAGAGGTCTGTGAGGCCCCGCTAACCACTTGATTTAATCTGTTTGAATTGCTGAGTACATCATCTGACTTAATTTCCTTTGGATCGATTTCCAAGTTGGATCCTGTGTGTTGTGGGTCTGATAGTTGCAATTAAACCAGTATCATTTTCCTTCCATTTCACATTTCTGCTCTGCTTTGTGTTGATTTGTTACATTAAACACTAATAAAATACATTGAGGGTTTTGGTTTTGAAGTGACAAAACATTCTTTTTGAGATATGCAAATAAAATCTTTAGGTTTTATGAATTTGAATTTTGTGGCATTATCAGCTGTTTGTATCGTCCCTGCTGTAGTCCGCAGTTAAAAGAATTGATGTTAAAAATGATTTCAACATGGCAGAAATATCCCCGGTAGCCTGGCTGTTAGCTTTGCATATCATAGAAACGCATAAAAAATATTTAATGTTGCTTTACTAAATATTAACCACCCTACCATGACCATCTATTCCCGTCCAAGGTCCTCGCTGCGATCAGTGTGCTCCAGGTTACTACGGCAACCCAGAGCAGCCCGGTGGACAGTGTCTTCGCTGTGAATGCAATGATAACATCGACCCCCAGGATCCGGGGTCATGTGACCCCAGGACTGGGCAGTGCCTCAGGTGCCTGTACCACACGGACGGGCCGTCCTGTTCCCGGTGTGAGGAAGGATACTTCGGCAACGCTTTGATCAGGGACTGCAGACGTGAGTGATGAAATATGATAATGATAAAATTGATGCTGTTTCTTTAAAGTAGCATGTAATTTTTAGAAAAGCTTTTTTTTTTTACATATTTGCTCAAATATGTCGCTAATTTTGTGATGCTATGAGACAGATAATTTTTTTAATATATCTGTCTCCTCCTCCCAGTGCTGCTATTGCAATCTGCACAAATGCACCACTCTCGATCACAAGCTTGATTGACAGCGCCAAGACCCTCTCCTGGCTCTGATTGGTTATTTCTGGCTCAGCGGTGTTTGTCTGCAGTTAGTATTGGGAGAACTGAGAGAAAGCAGAGGAGCACTTTCTTTTTTCACAGATATCTCGTACTATGCTAATACAATAAAATGACATTTTTAACAAATATATAAGAACAAATTTTTTGTAAAAGTTATATACTGCAATCTTAAGATTTGTTACCATGGTTTAAAGGAAGCTAAGTCTGTCTCTGGTTTTAAAGCAAATGGCCAGAGGTGAATTTAATTTTCATTTTATAAACACATAAGAAGCAATCTGTATAGATATAGAGACTCCTGGATGCATAAAAGACTTTTTATGTGTAGGCGGTGGGTCTGTCGACAAAGGAGTTGTCAGCCAATCAGAAGGCTATAGTCAGAGTTCAGTTTCCTGCGCCACATATAGTTTAAACAAAGCACTTACCACCACAATCCTGAACGATCTGCTTAGACCTGGTAGATGGAAGCAAACACACATCCACTCCTCCAACAGAGGCATAACTTAGCAAGAAGAATGTTAGCATATAAAAAATATTGAGCTAGATACCAGCTTCGATATGGTGATCAACAGTCAGGGACTTCTTATTACTGCTATCCAGGTTTTTTGCATCTTTCCATTGGTATTTTAAAAATAAATTTTTGTGATGAACTCTAATTAAATAAGCAATCGTAAACGTCACAGAAAATTTAATTTTCCTGTGGGATTGATAAAATATTTTTG
The DNA here is from genome assembly GCF_000485575.1 of Poecilia formosa. Taxonomy (NCBI): domain Eukaryota; kingdom Metazoa; phylum Chordata; class Actinopteri; order Cyprinodontiformes; family Poeciliidae; genus Poecilia; species Poecilia formosa. The sequence continues at coordinate 183,636 of NW_006800217.1, forward strand.
AATGTAATTGAATACTTGGCCCCTTCTCATCATCCAAGGAAAACTGCCGAGATCACTGGCCACGTAAACCTTTAGCTCATGTAGCCAGATTGCTGAATCTTTCTGAAACTTTCACATTTCCAAAATATCATCCAGTCAAAAGATTCATGTTGGCATAAATGGGGAAGAAAAAGAAACTCTCTCACACACACACACACACACACACACACACACACACGGTTATGATCTCCTAAAAATGTATTTTCAAGTTAATTAAATTTCTGCTTGCTCATAAAAACAGCCTGCATCTGTGGAAAATACTAGACTCCAAGATCTTCTCCTTATCTATCCATTGCCTTTACCCAGGGTGCACCTGTGTGACTGCTGGCACTGTGGTGTCAGCATGCAGTGAGGGACAGTGTCTCTGTGACCACTACACCGGGGCCTGCCCTTGTAGGGCGTCTGTGATGGGCAACAACTGTGACCAGTGTGCCCCCAACCACTGGAATTACGGTCAGCCAGAAGGCTGCCAGCCGTGCAACTGTGACCAGCGACATTCTGAGGGGGATTGGTGCAACATGGTGAGGAAGAGCAAAAGCATCTAAAAATAAAAATTAAAAAAAATTGAAATGTTTGAAAAACCTCACGAAGACATGCATGTTTCCATTACCTCTGCAGTTCACAGGCCAGTGTCCGTGTTGGCCCGGCTTCGGAGGACAACGGTGCACTGAGTGCCGAGAGCACCACTGGGGCGACCCACAGGTGGAGTGTAGAGGTAAGTCAGAAAACAGAAGGAGACACCTGCATCTGCAGAGCTCGTCATGTGAGCTACTGCTCAACCCAGAGCTTTGACAAATGCTTAATGGGGAAACGTTCCTGTGACGACGTGATGAAGGCGAGGTGTTGGAAAGAACAGGAGCTTCTTAAAGAGATAGAAGTCCAATTACAAGCCTTTGAATTGCAAAGTCAAATTTCTTTTAAGTCATGTTTGGCATATATGGCATTTTTATAACAACTTGAGGTAATATGAACTGCATTTCAATTAAAAATGTACTGCAAAGAACTGCGGATGAGTGAGAGTCAGTAGATAAGTAGCTTCAGTTGCCCGTCTGAGGTCATCGATCCTCTGTCCAATCAGCTGGTGGATCTGTTTTGTGTCCCCTGCATCAATCAGGACCTGCACCATAGAGAATTTATATTCTCTGTGTTACTCCTGGAAATTAAATAATGCTGCCGTTCCAATTTCTTTTATAGAAATTGAAGCAATTTGGTGCATGCTCTTTGAAAAAATATTTGAAACGTCAAGTTTTCACCCTGAAAATTTTCATTGGAATTGGCTGAGGGAACAGCAATCGGTGCGCCGCTGATGACGCTGATGAGCTTAAAATGCTTTCATTACCATCATATTTCTCTCTGCTTCCTTCCAGAGTGCGGCTGTCACCCGCTGGGCTCACAGACACGCCAGTGTAACCGAGTGACGGGGCAGTGTGAGTGCAAGGACGGGATGGCGGGGGTCCGGTGCGATGAGTGCGCGCGCGGCTTCACGGGCGTCTTCCCCAACTGTGTCCCCTGTCATCAGTGCTTCTATCAAGCAGATGATCACTTGTGCCAGATCAGAAGAGACTTGGAACACATCCAGTATGCCGTCCAGAAGATCCTGGAGAGCGGGATCACGCCCGGAGACGGGATGAACCGCATCACGGAGCTTGAGCAGAAGCTGAACCAGGTGCGAGACCTGATTGATACGGGGGACACGGAACGGATCCACCAGCTGATTGGACAGAGCATTGATGACCTCAGGTGGGCAACTAAAGCTACTTATCTACTGACTCTCACTCACCTGCAGTTCTCTAAATGCCAAAAATGTGTTTCAGACCTGAGATCGTTCTCATTAACTCACGTCTGACGGGAATTGACCAAGACACAAACAAAACTAAAGAGGCGGATGAGGTCTTGAGACGCACTCTGACTGACCTGGAGAAAGAGCTGATGGACGTCAATGCTACGCTGGCTCTCAAACAGGAGCTGCTGGACAAGTACCTCACCTCAGGATTTTTAGGTATCAACCGGCAAATCTTAAAAGAAACATTACACTTCATGCCATCATTATGGCATGAAGTGTAATGATGGCAACCCCCTGGTAGTCATGTGTAGTAGTCCCTAAAATATTGCCATAAAACACTTTCAGTTTTATAGCATACTTTACAGTGAAAATGAAGCACTTCTCCTCATATTCTTCCTTTGTTTCACACCAACCCCAGTTGGTTTGTAATTCATATCATTTATGTTTGATGGTTGGGATGTGAAAAGCTTCTCCTGCTACTCCTCTTTAACAGGCAGTTAACAGGCTAATGGGGTCTACTGGTTGCTATGGAGACTTGATGCATCTAAAATGCTAAGAGCAAAGAGAGCTTTAGAGATTGATTCAGCTAGATTACCATCCTGCTCATTGAGTTTGGTAGCAAAACCCAAAACTGAATGGGTCTTTGCAACAGGCTGAGTGTACATATGGAATAATATTTTCTGGTAGCTGCTTCCTGAATGATCAGTAGCACGTGTTTGCTTTAATGAACCACATGTAAGCCTTTTGCAACAAGCAATTAATCAATTAACAATCAATTTAAATAATATCTGTTTTGTTTAAAAAGATATTATTATCCATTTTATCTATGGTTTTGGTTATATGTGGCTTTTATTTCCATTTTATTTACTGTCTTTAGTGGTGTTTTATTTTGCATATTTAAATTATCTTCCAGTTCCAGTGTTAAGAGTTCTTTATTAAATTAAACTGTATTGGTGTTTCATGCCATTGTCAAAGAAACACTTGGTCATAAAATAATAAAATAATTTATTGATAAAATAATCATTTATCATGGGACCATTTCTCATCCAACAAAAGTTATTGTGACTTGCGTAGCCACATGTTTTCTTGTCTTTCCCATTTTTAGGTGATTTGTAGACAATGGACTCATTTCATACTGATTGTGTGGGGAAACAGAAATACAAGTTTATAGAAAAAGTGATCAGTATAAATAAGTAAAACTACTATTTATACTGTTTATTATATTTTTTATATTTATAAATATAAAATACTTTTTAAAGAAAAAAAAGAAAGGAAACCAATTAATAAAACAATAAAATTGGAACGTAAATGTTAAAATGATAACATTGAAACTGCTAAACAAATATTAATTTATGTCACAATGTGTAATCAAAGAAGTTTGGGATTTTTTTATTTTTTTATTTTTTTTTATACAATATTTGGCACATTAACTATTTTATCAAGCCATTTATTTACTTCTATAGTTATTCCCAATTTTGGCAGTATCATTCCTCCATATGTGACTGGCAATTTTGTTAGCATTTGTTTCCTAACATGAAACATTTACCCCACTGCATTGAGGTTAAATGTGGAGTTTTTCAAGTTTTCAATGTAAGAAATGTAAGAAATTTCATCAGTTTAAGATACGCTTTTCTTATTCAAAATTACCTAAATGTTTTAGAAATAAATCATTCTCAAGTTGATATTGCTCATAGCTGGCATATCTTTGCTCCTGTTTTCCACCAGATCAGTTTGACAAAGTGAAGAAGTACTACCAAGTGTCACAGCAGGCTGAGGAGAGGTGCAACGCCTCAGTGTTGTTTCCTACCAGTCCAGTAGAACAATCCAAACAAACCCGAGGGATTACCGAGAAATTGCTGAACACCACAAAAGGTCAGCTCCTCCGGAATCTAACCGCCCACAACAATTCATTAAATGAGCTGCATCAGAAGACCCAAAACCTCAGTGAGACGGTGCAACATCTCAGCCAAAAGGTAAACAGTGCAGACAGTCTCTCAGGAGGAGGCTGATAACCAAACTGTCAGAAAACCCCAAAATTCAGTTTCAGATATCTGGTGTTACATGAAACTGACTAATATGATTTTTATTACAGAAATATGGGACTACTGAAAAGTGGAGCATATGTACACCAGTGACTTATGCAGAGGTTCATTACTGGCGAGGCTCTGACTGCCAGTAACCCAAAATAGAAGCTCATTCTGCAATTTTGACTAATTGAAACAATCCATTTAAAAAAACAAACAAACAAACTTTTAATCAATTCCATACTGTTAAAAGTACAACAGCCCAAAAAAAAGAAAAAAAAAAAAACTTGGTATCATTACATAAACAGTATTTTAAATGTTCTTTGGTAATACTCTGATTTCCTGAAAGGCTGAATTTAATCCTCCAAACTTACAATTTAAGAAGGTTGTGTTTATAGCTTAAGACAAAAGATTATCAAAAAAATGTTCATGTGGTTACATTCATTAGTTCCAGGAGATCCGATGTTGTTTCTGAGAAGGTCAGAACATAGTTTAACAAACAGTGGGAAAGAGATATTAAAGCCAAATCGGTGTAATGTTTGAAATAAATATACCCAGTTAACAGAATCAAATGCTTTTTCAGCATCAAAACTTAATATTGATTTTTTTTTTTCATTTTACTCATATTTCCCGTTAGATGTGTTTGTCTATTATTGTCCACATGAATATTTTGAAGGACTTTTGAACCGGATGTGGAACTGCTCCTGTTGAAAATGGAGATAATGTGTCTAAGAACGGATACACAAAACAAAATCATGGAGGATTAATTAATTAATTAATTAATTTAATCCATTCACCCATGATCACAATAGTAACACAAAATGTTTAAAGCCTTATCGCACAGCTACTTTGAACTGTAATTTCAAACTTTATGTAAAGATATTGAATGAATGACAACACAACCAAGGAACCAGAGAATAATAAAAATAGTCAAACATTCGGTTTCACCTTTAATTTATTCTAAATACCCATCTTGGTTAAAGCAAAAGTTTGGTAAAGAAAAGTCAGAATAAACTTTGCCACCTCAGAGTCATCAAAATAAAACTGATAACCATATGTTGTTGAATTATTGTGTGTATTTCTGTAGCTGAATATTTTGCATACAGTTTTTAACCCAATTAAACAAATATTAAGGTATATATTGCTTTAAATTTTGACATTAAGACATGTTTTATTTTTGTAGTCACACTTCTTTTAAATCTAATTTCTCTTTTAAGGTATGCGGTGGTGCTAGTAATACCAGCCAACATGGCAGCTGCTCTGACAACCAGTGTGGTTGCCATGACAATCAGGGTAACTTTGTTTGTGGAGGAGAGGGATGCAATGGGACAAAGAGTTCTTCTTTGACTGCACTGAAGGATGCCACAAACCTCACAGACAGTCTGAAAGCTGCCATGAAGGAGCTGCAGGGCGTCACAAAGAAGGTAGTGAAGCTTTCAGTAACCATCCTACCTACTGTTAGTATACAGGCTGGTGTATTTGATTGATTAATTCGTTGGGCCCAGCTTCAGGACATAGCGTCCCAGACCCAGGATGTGAAGAACCGGACGATGAATGCTCTGGAGAAAGCCCAGAAGAAAAAGGAATACTTTGAAAAAAGCAATAAAGACCTTAAAGACTTCATTAAGACCATCAAGGACTTCCTCACAGGTATGGGGATGGATGCTTTCAGGTCGATCTTTGACCTGATGCTCGTTACATTAACAAAGTATTTTCTTTTGGGGTCTGTCTGTCTGGTGTGCTGAGCAGAGGAGGGAGCAGATCCTGAGAGCATCCAGAAGGTAGCCCAGCAGGTCTTGGATATCAACCTGCCACTCAACAGGACCACTGTGGACAAACTGATCAACCAGATCAACAGCAGCATTGCCAATCTCACCAATGTTCAGGACATTATGAATCAAACTTCGCAGTTCATCCGCAATGCTCAAGACCTGATGAATAAAGCTAAAGAGGCAGAGTGAGTTGTACTTCCAGTATTGCATTTCCAGAAGATTCCAATAGGCATTGTGACCCTGTCATTGTTGTCCTCGTTTAGAAACACTCCTTTGTCATCTGGGACATGACTTCTGCTTTAGCCATGTCAGCTTTCCTGAATGGCATCTATGATTTGTTCCTTTATACCATATGCGTCAAACTCAAGGACTAGGGGCCAAATCTGGCCTCTAGACTCCAGAGGGACACAAAGAGACTGTTGAAGATAGCAGTTGTGTGTTCAAATAATATTTTGTGAATCAAATCAAAGCAGTTTTTTACCTGTATGCTGCCAAATTACATCAGTCATCCCCTTCAGTTTTTCTGTGACAATTCATTCAATGCTAACAGATCTCCACATTTTTTGTACTAATGCATAATTGTTAGTTTATTGCAAATTTTCCCCAAAATAGTAAAAAAAAAAAAAAATTCAAAATGGGTTCAAGTGATGCTAACTCCCAACTGCAGGTGGCAGTATTTCTTACTTTGGCTACACTGCTTCCTCAGGCTTCTTTGATGTCAAGTTATAGTCTGTGATCACCATGGAGAGTAGCAGAAAGTCACACTTTCTCTCATACATAAGCACAAATATTGCAAATTCCTTGCAAATGTTTTTAAGTTACCACCACAAGATCTGTCATTTTAATTAAAAAACAAACAAACAAACAAACACAGAAACAATCAAGATATAATTTTGGGGACTGATCAGTGTGAAAATATGCTCAGTACTATTTAATTTTAAGAAAACTTATAGAATGCCGAGACAACTTTTTATTGATATTTTATCAGTTTGCTAATGGGTTTTTAGAACATTCATAATCTGGGTGTGGCCCAAAATGCGGCTTAAGGTTTTTAATAGTTTGATTTCAAGCAGTTTTTCTGTCATTCCAGGAGACAAGCAGTAGGTGTGAGGGATCTCGTCAACAGTACCAAACAGGCTTTGAATGTCTCTGAGGTGGCCATAGAGAAAGCAAAGGCAGCCCTGAAGGAGGCCCGGCACAACCTGAACAGCACCAAGAACTCCACTGCTGAGGTACAGCAGGACTGATCTGTGCAGGCTCTTTTACCCACCGCTCTGTAAAGAGTTTTAACATGTCTCATCATATCCATATTCATTTCTCTTCTCCATTGTGACAATTGGCATTGCAGGTGGAAAAGGGGTTGGTGCAGCTTGAGGACAAGCAGATGGACATCATGATGCTTCTAACCAACCTGTCCAAGGGGGTGGAAGCCCTAAAGAACAAGACGGAGATGAACAGACTAATGGCAAAGGACGCCATAAACCTGGCCAACAACGCCACTCACCAGGCGTCCACACTGGTCCAGGTAAGTAAATAGGGAGTCAAGTATAGGTCCAGTTCAAAGAGTAAATAAACGTTAATGTCGTGATTATATCATAAATGTGAAAACATCTGTCCCTCCAGAATGTTGCAATGTTTTTTGTGACTGTTGCTAAAATTACTAGTTTTTTGGAACCTTTTTTCAAAACGTTGCTGCCAAAGTTGCAAAGATGTTTTTTTCATAGCATGGTCTTAAAAAAAGCTGATATTTCAGCACATAATCTTCACAAAAAAGATAAGGTTTTTAAATGAATAGGTTGCTCTAAAAAGCAACATAAAATTCTGTAATATTGTCCACACACAAAGAGAAACACGTAGGGTGTGTTGTTTAATCAGAGTAAAGTTTTCATCTTCATATTGAACTAATATTGTCTGTGCTCTGCCAGAAGCTAAACGTAACAGAGAAACGTTACCGTGAGCTGCAGTTGAAGATGGAGTCTCTTGGCAGCTCTGGAACTCTGAACAACATCCAACAGAAGGTCAAAGATATGACGAAGGATGCAGAAGATCTCCTCAGTAAAGCCAATAATGGGATAAATGATCTTGACAGTGAGTATCTAGAACTTGGCAACTGTCCTTTAAATTGGTGTACAGAAAATTTGGAAATCATCTTTATTTGCAGATTTGTGCTTATAAAGATTACTACAGGTTCTCTGACACTTTTTGTTCTGTCTTGCACGCATGATAAAATTCCCCAATATGTCAAAATAAATTCCCCAATATGTCAAAATAAATATGTTTAGAATTGTTATTCCTAAATGGTGGTCCAAATTGCTGAGCTGTCTTTTAATATGCTCCTGGTAGTGCTGTGAAAAGTATGTACCCCGTACAGAGTTCTACTATTTTAGATTTTTCACACTTCAATGTTTTTGGTCAAACAACATTTTATAGCAGGCAAAATTGATGTAAGTACAAAATATGATTTACAAACTTTAATTTGATTTATTAGAGAGAAAACTATTCAAGTCAATCTGGCCTCATGTGGAAAAGTAAGTGTGCCCTAAACCTAAAAACTGTTTGTGCCGACATTGGTGGGAACACTTTGTCATAAAAGGTTTGAGACAACTGGCAATGAGTCTTTATTTTTTTTCTTTCTACTGTTGAATTGTTCTAGCTCAGCCACCATGAGCTAGAATGAGCTAGTTCAGTTTAGCTACCTGAACTGTCGAGTTACTGCTTGTCAGTCAGATTTGACTGGACTTTGACTTTGCCAATTTTTCTTTTAATGATCTGTTTAGACATGATACCTGTTGATGTTCTTCGGATCATCATTAAATTGTGCTTTGGCTTAAGGTCTAGAACTGACGGATGGAGTTTATCCTTCAGGATTTTCTGAAAGAAAACAGAGTTAGTCTTTCCGTTAGTTAGGAAGAAATGTCTAGGTCCCGACAGAGGAGGCGTCACTACTACTGCCGTGTTTGACTTTTGCTACTGTTTCTTATAAATGTCTCATGAACATTGATCTGTAGGTAAGTAAGGCCTGAGATACTGTTGTTCTGGGTTTGTTATGAGTAGCTGAGAGTCGGCAATGCTCTTGAAGTAATTTTGGAAGGTTCTACTCTGTTCCATGTCTGTAAATAATTCATTGTACTCTTGTCTGTTGTTTCCACTAAGTGGGTACTGCACAGATTTTTGTGGTTTGGTAGACTATTTTGTCTGTTTCTATTGTCAAAGCTGCTCATACAACCAACCCGTACCTCACCATTACTGGACAATGGTGCTGCACTGTTGGGGCGAAGCTTCTGACATCGCACAACACAACCCATTGATTGGTTGACAGGAAAACATCACTGCTTGTGACAAACATTCACCACTTTTGTTGTTGCATGTTTATAATACCAGTAAGTGTTTGCTTGTGTGGCCCAACTGCTCAGTGACAGTCCAGCTGATGGTTTAGTACTCTCTCGAATACCTCGGACCATAAAACTGCATACTGAACTGCACCAGCCTGTGCTGTATCTCTCAGTGGAAACAAGGCATTGAAACTGGAATCTACCCAATATTATTTACTTTGAATTGTTCAAGCATTGAAGCTCCAGCTGCTCATTGTGTTCTTTTTGTATTCATCAATTATTTTTCCATGCCTTTCTGCAGATGACCATATGTGTGTCCTGCTGTCCAGCTTGTTAAATGCCAGTGTTTGTGTGTTTTTTTTTGTTTGTTTTTTTTTCAGAACTAGGGGAATTATTGAAAAGCAACGAGGAGCGGATGAAGAAGCAGCGTGAGGAGCTGGAGGACCTGAAGCAAAACGCCACTGATGTGAGAGACCAAATTCAGGAAGAAGTGCGGAAATACAGTAGCTGCGTGTGATGATGTCACAATCTTACAGTCTGATGCTGCGACTGGAAACAGGCAGACATCACCTTTAACAAAGAAAAGCTGCTCAGGAGCTACCTCCTATATGATCACTGGATTTCAAGTTTTACAGTCTACCTGTCAAAGTGTTATATCACATAAACAACCTTATTCATGTACTGAACTGTCCTTTCCTAGTTATCGCCTATACAGTGTTTGATATTTGTATTTAATCTATTTCAACAAGCAGATTACTCATGGTGGTCATTTACTTCACTGTACAGACCACAGAGAGCGACTTTCTCCAATTCATGTTTAATAAACTTCACAAATATATCAAATGTTATCGGAAAGTTATTTTCACCAAATGTATCAGAACATTACATTCAACAAATGTGAGAAAAGCTTTGTATGAAACTGAATTTGATGTTTTCTGTTTAAAAATATAATAAAACATTTTTGTTTTTGCTCATAAGATATTTCATCTGAGATGTATTTGGGTAGATTAATAAATCTGATCTAGCAAAATAGACTAGTTTCTCCCTTTTCTAATGGAGTTTCTTACATTTTGAGGTCGTAGAGATGTATATGTCTTACCATTAAGAGGCGCCCTAACCTTTAAAAAGCATGTACCTCAGTTTCAATTTGTCATCGGTCTTTTTTTATCGGCTTCAGTAAGAATGGTCAAACTGGGAAGAAGGTTATGAGTGCGAGGGAACACCTGCGGCAAAGTTCGTCCGGCCGGGTTTTCCTTCACTCCCTTTGAGGTTTTAGCAATAATGAAAATTTTATTTTATTTGTAGGTGCCTTTTTCGACTCTCAAGGACACCTTAAATATACATAAAATCAATTAAAATATACAACAGTAAATAATAAAATCACTTGAACAGAAAGAGCAAAAGGCTTTAGATAGAATAATCAGTTGTAAACAAATGTGTTTGAGTTGTGATTTGAAACGGGGGGGGGAGGTGAATCGATTGGGTTAGTAATGAATTCCAGCGACGATGAGGAATGTTTACACAATGTTAAGTTGTGATTTAAAAAAAAAACAAAACTGTGTGATTGTTTTTTTTAAGTAAAATTTTCTGTCATCTCAAAACATGAACATCCAGTTTGTTCTCTTCAGAAGGTGAAGAAATATTAGGCAGTTTGAAATAACACCAGTGTCTGTATTTATTTACAGTGTGAACTGAAACGTGTTTAAAGTTTTTACCACATTGTAAATAACTGGAATAACATTGAGTCGGTTTTTAAGGACTGCTTCACATCTGTGTTGCTGACTCAGTAGATAGTTCTCGTTTCTTGATCCTGAAGAGAGCTTGCGACTGTTACTAAAACAGGAATACATGTCAGAAATATCTAACTGTACATTCTTGCATATTATTCTCACCTCAACCAGACTCTGTAAAGGGCAGTCAAAGTTTAAAAATAATGTCATATAGTTGATGTCAACTTTTTATTTCATAAAAGTTTTGCTCTTTATCAAAGATAACAGAGATATCAAGTGAACTGGGAGTTGGATAGAGAGTATATCTTTTTGTTAGGTTTGGGTTTATTCAGCTTCCACTATAAGCACGTGTGTGTGTGTGTGTGCTTGCGTGCGTGTGTGAGAGAGAGGGAGAGAAAGAGAGAGAGTGCTGTAACACTACTACAAGAAAACCTAGAACTAATTACTGACATTGACCTCTGCTTGTTTTTTTTTTATAATTGACAGAGGCAGCCTTGAAGCAGACGTAGCTTCTCACTCGTCACCTCGTTCATTGCCTTATTATTCTCAGTCTGTGGTTTTCTCTCTAAGTTTTAACAAAGAGAGGCTGTCCTCGAGCTGCACAGGGAATGTGTAACATGACAGAGGGCTTTGTTTTTAAGCTCAAACACCTGCACTCGTTAGACAGAGCTACAACTCTTTGGAAGGGCTGCAGAATCATCTGTGCCCTGGAATTCTCAAATATTTCAATAAAAAGTTAGCTACCACCTCATCAACTGAGAAAAAGAATCATGTTTCCAAATACCAACATGCTGACAAACAGTAGTGGAACAGGACTTGGACTTTGATGTGTACATATCAGAAAGCTACAAAAAAAGGAAAATGGGAAAATGCTATTTAAGTTGGTGTTTATTTTTACTTAGAAGATTTTCTAACCTTAAGTTAAAAATAGTTTGTGAAAGTCAAGGTTTCTTACCAACCCAGTCCTCAAAATCCAATATGGCTCCTTGCGTTTAATAGCTGTGGGTACCGGTCCGTCTACTTTTATACTTTGTTACTTAATACCCAACATAAGGGTGACTACTTTTAGCAACAAAGCCCAGCAGGTCAGCTGCAAAACACTAAAGCCAACAGTTCTATAAAGGTATAGAGCTGTTGCTGCTACAAATGACTAGGACATAAACTGTCGAGTGCAAATCCTGCATTCAACATGTTTATCTCTGTAGTTTAAATGTACTTTGGAGAATATTTAGTGTTTATTCTTGAATGAAAGGTTTGAGATGGAGTTTTCTATAATCTTGAAAATCCTCTGCCTCAGAACAGAGATGAGGTGTTTGTGATGTACGTTTTGGGTAAGTGGATGTGCAGAACACAGGGCAATGATTTATTCCTGCAGCTGTCTCTATGCTTTAAATTGCATTGCAGCTATACTGAATTTGAGCTTGGGGTGGGTTGGGGAACTTTAACTTTTCAACTGTGAGTTCTGACTTCATGAGTGGTTCTATTTAACTTCTGCAAATTCTGATTCAGAGAAAAACAATGCAGAGGGCCAATACAGAGGGTTTCTGTAGATGTTCTCTGTAGCAAGATTATAGAAAACTCCATAGAAAACTTTTTCTATGAAAGCTGTCTAGTCATTTTCTAATACAACTCATGTCATCCACCTGAAAGAGCAGTCTACGGTTCAGAGTGAGAGGGCAAACGGAGCATCTGAGACCTGAGCGTGCTCTTGGTTTGCTCATTGAGGACAATCAAAGGGAATTTAATCCATCCAGCAGGGAGCGCGCATTCCTGCTCCAGGACACATGCATGGGATGGCTGGAAAACATGTGATGGGACTTTATAGCAAAATAAGTTACAACCAGAATGAATTAATTCATTCCTTTGTTAAATAAATAGGTTGCCTGATCCTTTTGTAAATATTTCCCTGGTCTTCAGGACTAACCATTTTATAATACTAAGAAAGTATTTCCTACCTGACACTCTGCTTTGCAGAATTGCGTTCATCTCATCCACATTGCCAAAAGAAATCATATTTAAGACCAGACTTTGACAAGGCCACTTCAAAACCTTCAAGTGTGCTTTGGATCACCATCCTGCTAATTAACCCAAATGAGCTTTAATTTAAGGTCATGAATTTATTTCCAGATATTACATCATATTCTGCTGGAGAGCAGAATTCATGGTTCCATCATTTTTAACAAATTGTCCTGGTGCCCCTAACCATCACTTGTTTGGGTAATGGCATTAGTCATCACCATTAGTCAAGGTCATAATGGTATGATTTTTTTTCTTAAATTCTGAGTTAGTTTTAGAAGATGTTGCAGGAAATAAACCTTCCCAGATGTTTCTATTTCATCTCATCAATCCACAAAACGTTTTCCCAGACCTGGACCTTTGTGCTCTTTTTCATCAGCAGTGGCTTTTATCTTGGAGCTCTCCCACTAATATCACTGTTGATATGATTAACATTGACCTGCAGTGATCTAGATGTTCCAGGTTACTCCGGATGACTTTTTGAAGCACTCTTGGAGTAATGTTGGTAGGCCAGTCATGCAAGTTATTCACACGTACTCCATTTATGGCTGATCACTATCACTTTTTTTGCTGGAATTTCACAATCTTCAAAATGACTGATGGATGCCAATTACTTTTTTTTATGTCTGTTTTGAATTTCTTTTGATTAGAGGAAGAAGAACTTCATTTTGAGATCTTTTAGCCTACTTCATGTTGAACTGATTTCCTCAGAATACTTGCACACCAAGCAAGTACCAAAAAAATTAGGAAGACTCATAAGACAGGATATTAAAAAAATAAATAAAAATTCCAGACAACGTTTGCAAAACGTCAAAATGAAACTCCATTACACGTTCAGCAAATATTGTCTATGGAAGTTCGGCGAACATTAGCTGGATGTTAGCTAGATGTTCACGGAACGTTTTATGAGGTTTCATTTTGACATTGGCTGAACGTTGTCTGCACAAGTTCACTGAACGTCGATGGAGGCATTTGAGGGCTGTTGTCTGAATGTTCGGATGGAATTCTACTTTTACGCTTTAAAATCCCCCAAACAAACAAACAAACAAACAAACAAACAAACAAACAAACAAACAAACAAACAAACAAACAAACAAACAAACAGCTACTTCTATGCTTCAAATAGTTTGTTTGGCTTACTATAACACTAAATTAAGCCAAACCCTCGGTTGGATTTAGGTATGGACTTTGGACCCTTATGACTCGTAAATATGTTACGAGTCATATTTACGAGTAACATATTTACTCGTAAAAAATATGTTACAAGTTATCTAAAGAGTCCTCCTAATTCTAATGGGCCCTTTGGTTGTTTCTGCATATGACAATTTCCCTGCATAGCCCATTAGGTTAAAAAGTTGCCTTGCTAGTTTTTCAGTTGTACCATTCTCTTCATTTTCAGATAATAAACTGATCAGTACTCCATCTGATATTCATAGCTGCTTCAAACTGCTCCACTACTTTATCCCTGATTTTGTCTCACTGGACTTCTGAATTACCTTTGTTTCATTGATTCTTATTTGGGAGTATCAGGTGTAAGTGCCAAAATCAATCATTCGAAGAGAAAATAATAGAACCTTCCCTCCATCCAGGACTTTTACAGAACAGGTGTCAGGAAAAGGGTGGCTAAAATCTTTGCAGAACCCGCACATCGTGGACACAAACTGTTTAGATTTTTACCTTCAGGTTGAGGCTACAGAGAACTATTTGCTGAGAACCAGTCTCCACAGAGACGGTTTCTTCCTCCAAATGTCTCTGATGAATAGACAGATTGATACTATGCATAATTTCACTAATTTGACATTTTGTAAAAACGCCATACATCTACATATTGACAGAACAAGCTTCGATTAAATGTTTTCACTCAGTGCAAAGTGGAGTCAAAGTCAAATTCCTCGTTTTTGTGCAGAAGGTCTGCTAAATACAAATGCACACGTACATTTCTGATTTTTGTTGAAAAAAATATAAAGGACACAGAGAACACAAAGCATTTTACTTTAAACTATTATGAAAAAACATTAAATACATCAAAGAACTGACTTAACCCCAAGTCCACTCATCGTGACTCCGTGACCCTGCTTCCATTGTGTCTTCTATCGTGTCATCTTCTAACACCCACCCCACCCCCTTGCACCCATAGGACCTCCCTTATTACCTGGCCACTCCACTCCACTCCGCTCCGCGAGAGTCCAGCTCCGGGGTTTCCAACAGAGAGGCGCAGGAGCTGAGGGCTCCCTTACCACGGAGCTCCGCAACAAGTGCTCGGAGGGGAAACAGAACTGCGAACATCTCAAACCGGACAAACACGGTGAGTTCACTTTCGCCCTTGTGTTTGCTAACATTTAGAGACACATTGTGCACAGTCTCTTGCTCGTTTGTTTTAAATGGAGCATTTATGGAAGTGAGTACTTATAAACACCGAATCTCCCAATTTTGAGCTGAAGAAATACTAAAACAAAAAAACGAAATTAATAAAATGTCCCCTGTGACATATAGAGTTCATTAAAGAAAGGAAAACGAAGCCAAACTCCTTCATAAAGTTGTGTTCTTCGTGAAATAAACAAATGTATCATGTAAACCATCAAAGCGCTCCAATAGCGGTGATATTCATTGACTTGAACCCAAATTGTTGCCTTTCCTAGGCAGGCAGGCAGGCGGGCAGCCCGTGTGGATGAGCGCTCAGAGATGCAAGCCGCGCTGTTAATACTCCTCTGCGGTAAGTAGACTGCACACTGAGCTTTGAAGTCGGTCTCTGCTGCAGAACAAATCCTCAGAAGTGATCCAGTGAACGGGATCTCCACGTCACGGGGCTTTCTTTGATTAGTCTGTGGAAAATATGGAGCATATATGTCAGATTAGAGATGATATACGCCTTAATGTTGCTGCTTTGCTCACCTGAGAGGTATTCCAGCGTGATCTCCTGAAGTCGTGTGGAAAGCTTAACTTCTCTTTCAGTTTCATTCATTTCTCAGTCATTTCTTATTGTCCCCACCTGTTATTCCCAAAAGACGTACAAGAGTCGTGACAGATCCCACGCTCCCACCCGGTTGGCTGCTGTGTCTTTCTGAACACAGATAAGATTGCAGATGTTTCTTTTTTAGGGCCTCTGGTGCCCCAGGGTCTCCGAGGTCATCCCCTGTTCTGTCTCTCTGCATCTCTGTGGGAGGTGTCACCCTGTTTATGGTCCTCCTAAAACAGGCCAGCTGAATCCGCAAATAGAGGCACTAACTTCACACCTATATGATCGTCATCTAGCTTTTCAGACTGTGTTTGTGTTTGGTATTTTATGTGATCGAGGTTGTTAAAGTAAAGGCGTAAAGTGGTGACACTGCAGTATTTCTTTCATTATGCATTGCCCTGCAGAAGTATTCATACCACTTCCGATTTCTCAGATTTTATCTCATTGCAGCTACAGCCAAATTTTTTTAGGTACCGAAAACCAAAAAGTGTCTTGAGGTCAATGATTTCTGACCTGAGACAGAAATCACTGCTCATTCTTACCTACTGAGAAATAGCCAAGGTGCAGTGAAATCTGTCTCATCTGATAAAAGCATCTTCTTCTTCATGTTTGTTGCGTCTTTTACATGACTTGGAGCAAACTGCAAACATCCACAGTCCATATGTACTGTGCTTGACTATTGCTTTTTCTTTCTGAGCTACAGACCCCATGTTAACATGTACCATGTTTCTGCTGAGCTGTACGGCATGGGTTAGTGTGGTTGGGTACGCTACTTTGCCTGTTTCCATTGTAAAACCAACCAGTACCACAGCATTCCTGGGTGCCCTTTGTAGGTCCATAGGACCGTGGTATGGTACAGTGAGGTGGACTTTCTTGCGTCACACAGCACACGAATTGATTGGAGGACAGAAAAACATTACTGCCTGCAACCAGCATAAGATATAGGCTTACTAATGTGCCACTGTTGTTGTCTCACTAAGAACATTGAGTTTAGCTCCTGCTGCCCAGTGAGGGTTCATCTGGCTGTGAAAACTGTCTTGGTACTACCACAGAAGCTAATATTCACAGCCATCCTTATCTCTGCTCTTGTGGATTCAGCCAATCAGTGGCAAGGAAAATAAAAGTCGCTCCTGGATTGACCGCTTGGCAAACATCAGCCAATAGTGGGTCAAGTAGCTTTATGTTTAGGCATTTCAGGTTGCAAAGGTTTATTTCTTTCAGCTACTTTTGACATGCTTTATGAAAAATTATGCAAATAGGTGTTTTGGTTTGGAGCTCCGTTCCACAGAGAAATCTGCTAACGCAGATATTTACCATTCTGATCTCTGCTGAGCTTCTCAGTTCTGTTGTTGAGCGTGAATTTTTAAGTTTCATGCTTTGATTATTTCCGATTTTTAATGTATTCATTCTGAACTGAGAATCTAGTCTGAGCCTCTACAAGTGGTGCTGCTCCTTGAAAGCCCACTGGATTCAACTTAAATCAGGTTTATCCATTGACAGCTGGTAAATTTGCGATCATTTCAGACATGATTTGATAATATTGAACAGGACTTCATGATTTTAGGAAAAACGCACAAATACTTTCCAAAAATAATGGGTAGTTTTACTATTCATTTTGGTTCTTCCTTTGACTTGTGTTCTTTGTGCTGCAGAGTTGAGTGGTGAACCAATTTGTCCATGATGGCATTTCACTGAATATTAAAAAAGTTGGTCTGAGTTTCATATTAACAATTGAATTATGACTATATGAATTTTAGAAAGTTACTGTGCTGACAGATGTGCTGTCATCTGGTTCTCTTTCATGGTGCCTCATTCCAGCAGTTATTAGATGAGAAGTGGGCTTAGCTTGGAGTAACCAGCTAACCTGACAGTTCTGGTTTTTGACTGTGGGAGGAACCCAGAGTCACAAAACCCAGAGTACCCAGAGAGAATCCATGCGTGAACAGGGAGAAGATGCAGAGTCCATATGAACCCAGGACTTTCTTGATGTAAAGTAACCATGTCACATTATATAATAACATTTTAATAAACATGCAGTGTACAAAGCAATTAAACATTCATCAGGTTCAATAGATAAATGCACTTGATAAATGTCGAAAGATCATTTCTACAGATAAGTCTGTGATATTCATCTAAAACTACAGGTGTGCTTCTGCAAGTATTTAAAAAAAACCTTGATGAAAAAGTGAAAATGAAAGTTAAGTAGAAGAAAAAGGAAAACCTTGGTCGTTGCTGGTGTGTATCAGAGCTGCAAATTGAAAGTGTTGTGTGTTGTCAGGTCAGTGTTAAGAAACTGTCCATTCAAACTGACACTTAAGGAGGACGAGCTGTGGGGTCAAGGGTCAGCCGGGTTAGAGAGTGGGTTAATTGGATGTGCACAAATGAATAGATGTCAGTTTGTTTGTGTGTTTGATGAAAGAGGAGAAACACTCAGAGACAACAATGACACATAATTCAGCCATGCTCCACTTTTCCTTTTCACCTTTTTCTGTTTCTCTCTGAGAGGTAGAAATTTCACTAATGGGACGTGAACATAAAGCTTTTTTTTTATGTCAACAGTAACCGTAACAGCTTTGCTTTTTCTTGATTATACCACATTCATTGGGTTTGCTTTCTAACCTAAAGTGCCTGCTCAGTTTACTACCTCCCTTTCAGGTACATACAAATCTGCAACTGTGTGTTTAGGATTGTTCTTTTTCTTTACACCAGACGGCCTCCTTAGAAATGTGTGTGTGGCCAGGTAAGAGAGGGTTAGGCAGCGGGAGTTTGACTCCTTTGCAAGCGTCAGCCTCCGGAAATGTGGGGATACCAGAACAATGGTTTGGTAAAGCCTACTAGCTTGCAACACTAGAAACAAATAGGGAGGCAGAGGGAGGGAGGGAGAGAGAGAGATGGTGAAAAACATAGAAAAGGTGGGGGTAGTAGTGGTAGGATAGAGTCAGGACAAAGAAGAAAAAAAGAAACAGACTTTGGAGAAAGAAGAAAGACAGGGTGGTGGAGCTGGCATATGAAAGGACGGTGAGTTAGGTTTCTCCGTCCTGTTGACAGGGGCTTTTCTGGATTAAAACAGGAGGTGGAGATAAAAAGGCAGAGGAGGAGGATTGGTGGGGGCAGGATGAAGGGAGCTGGTCTCATTAAAAACAATGGAAAGGCTGGCATAGTGGTAAACTGGACTGCAGTCGCCAGTGTACACCAGAACAGGTACTCTGCTTTAAAGAGAAAGTCTTTACACCAGAGCTATTGGAAGAAATGTAGCTACTACATGTCAATAGAAAACTACAGTTTAGAGTTACTCATAAAAGTTTTGCCTTTATTATTCAATACTCTTTATTTAGAAACTAGAAATGTTTCATAACATGATTAGTTGGCCATTTAACTTCAGAGCAAACTGTTGAACTTTACAGCTAACATAATTATTTTTAATCTATTCCTCTTAAAAACAGATTCTCCTTCTTCTCTCCAGAAGGATAGTAAGAGTATATATACAGAGAAATATATACTTTTCACCTTTTTAAATATTCATGTGTATGTTTTGATTTGTTTTCTTATTATGGCAATGAGTCACAGGTGTGGTCTGCCAGATTGCTGTGTTTAATGCATCTTGTTTAAAAAGTCCCAGATGGTGCAGTGTGTCAGGCTAAGAGGAGAGAGAATGAAGGAAGGCGAGTGAAAGGAGGAAATGATAAAAAGGACAATGTCAAAGGAAAGGAGAGAGGACCTAAGGTTATTTTCTATGCATTCAATAAATTAGCCTGTTGAAGAGTCACACAGTTCGAAAGTCTTTATTTCTTGAAAGCATGACATTTAATATTGGAATATTACATTAGACAAATAAAAACCTATTTCTAAAAACAGAAATGTGTGCTTAATAAAAAGTGTGTTTCATGCCTGCTTAAATGTTATTTTCAAAAGGTACTTTTAATCTGACAAATGAACCTCATCGTAACCCATATTGTAATTTATTGAATATGACTATTTTCTCCATCTAAATCTAAATTAAACTTTTAGCAGGTTTTTTTTTTGTTTTTAACAATGATGTCTTATTTTGTGTTTATGACTTAAAAAGTAGATTATGTGTCATGCATATTTTTCTGTTGATCCAACAAGTCAGGCAGAGAAACTGTTGCAGCTCCCATTCCTTCATGCTTGACTTTAATTAAGTAAACTGCAACTTTATATCTCCTTTTTGTCTTAATGTTTTAAGCTAACACATATACTAGCTCCTAAATGAAGCAGCTTTCTTGTTACATTGAGACAGTTCTTGTTCATTCTTAGAACTCGTCCAGCCAGTAACCTGTCTAGACTTTAATAGATACATGGAGGGAAACCAGAAACAATTCTCTTCTCTCAGGGTTTACACAGGGTCATTACCAGTTCAAACCTTTTGTTAAAAAAATCACTTCCCATGGTACTCCCTGGTGTACTCTCAATCATTTCCAAGCGTGCTGACCTCTGCCCTCAGCTACTCAGAGGAAAGTGGTCCATTATACAGATGTGGCAAATTTATTATTTAACAACTAGATGCAACACAATAATTATCCTGCACGCTTAATAGTTCTACATACACACAGGAAGACAGAAGGCACAGCAGAAATACACATCCATAATTGTTTGTAGTTAAACGCATTCAACTGTTGCATAAATTCTTTAAAAAGGGCACTTAGGGCGCTGTGCACATGCCATGCCTCAGTCCTGTGTGTGTGCTGTGGTTTCCTCTATGTGTAGGCAGACCTTCTTTATCAGAGGTTCTGATTAGAAGCTACAGCACACAGGACTGTACTCCCATCAGAGGTCTAGGACTCCCTGAGCAGCTGCTGAGCGCCAGGGCAAACACACGGCACCCGGGTTACTAACCACACCGGCAGCAACTTGCTTTCTTTGGACAGGCTGTCTGGCCTCAGGACACATCTGCTGGCCATGTGTACCCCCACATACCCACAATCAGCCTTGCTGCCATTTAACCTCTATCATCAGTATATCTTTAGAAAAACTGTTTCACATTAAATCTGAGTGATTGGTAATTACAAGTCGGCAGGACAGGCACCTATTGTCCTTTAGGTTCCCAATACAGTTCATTCAAGCAATGCCAAACATAACTGGCTTCACTTTGACCACCTGTTGCTGTCGGTGTCTCACTCCATATTTCGTAACCACTGTGAAGTGAGTCGGACATTTCCAGCATCAGGCAGGAATGTGGAAGTGTCTTCCAGTGCAACCAGCTGCTTCCCAGAGCCAAGCCTTGTTATCTTAAAAATCAGTGTAATAGGAAGCGTCTGGTTTTTAGTCAGTGATACTGTCGGTTTGACCAGAAGGCAGTCAGTCATAGTTAATGGGGCTTACAATCATTGACACTTTGAATAATACAGGTTGCTGCATAGTTTCAGCTGAACCATTGAGGGAGGATCAGCTTGCTTTTCTCAGCTGTGATATCCTGAGCTCTCATGTAATGGTCAGTAAACTTCTGATCTTGTAACTTAAAGAGTCAAATCAGAATTGGTCGATTCTGTAGTCCTGTTCTGGTGGTGCTAAGGTTCAGTGCAGTCTTTCCTGAATGAAATGCAAATCAACTTCAAGCTCCACCTAGGATGTTAAAGGGATATTTTAATTTTTTTAGTGCAGTTCTGTATAGCTAATTAGTAATAAGTCCTTTAACTGTTGTGAATATATGTTTTCATCACTCTGGGCTTCTTAGAGTAGTGGACACTAACAGATAGTCAGACGTTCTCCCATCATTTCAGCTGATTTAATTATTTCAAACAATTCCAACTGAAAATGTTGAGTATGATTAGTATGATTCAATGTTATATTGAATCATACTAGTCATCTAAACTTAAACATATTGTTAACTTTGGTGCTATCAAGCAGTACACTTGAAGTGACTCAAACAGATGGTCAGTCAGTCCTACATTTTAGCTGTGTTCATACAACAGGGGCTCAATTGCATTTCTTTTTCTTTATTCATTTTTTAAGATGGGAGTTCATATTACTAATTAAATATGACCAGAATCAAACTTTTGTGTGAACGGTTTACAACCCCAAAGCAACCCACATGCACAGAAGAAGAACGTTGATGCCAAACAGCAGTGGATGGTTTACAGAAGTAATAATGGATGCTGTGGTCTATTGGTATAATTTAACATTGTTGAGCAATTGGATTTGACAGTGTTACAAGATCATAACAAGAGAAAGGAAGACAAGAAAAAAGAAAGCACAACTAATAGTGTTTCTTTTGGTGCAAAATTATGACGCATGTCTCACATCAATGGCGTAGAAGTCGGATAAAATGAGACATGATCATTTTGGCTACAGACGCTTTGAAAATTGTACATATCTGTTTCAGCAACACATATGGAAGCGACACAAATCAGATTTTTTATTTTTGATATGGAACGATAGGAATTAGGCTGTTCACACTGCCATGAAAATGTTGGACATGAGTCACATAAGTGGAAAAGATATCTTATTTCTGTGCATTATTTGCCTTCTGTGTGATGGAGCCTCAGTTTAATTCTGCTTAACAGCAAACATGGATTGTCCCATGCTCTGCATTAGTTTTTACTTCACTAAAGTTAAAGTTTTCCCCTGCAGACATCATATACTCACCTTTTTTAATGCTTCCATCTTTTAAAAACTTTATTTTCTAAAATGAGATGTTACCTTCTTCCCCCCTCTTTTTTTTAATCAAAGGGCTTTAGCATTTGAATTAGGGAGGATGGCAGTAGTCAGGAAGGTGAACACAAGGGCAGAGTAGGGAGCCTGGTCTGCCTGGGGAGATTCAGTGGTTATTAGAAGAAAAGAGAGACGGGAGTCGAGGCCTGAGAGTAATAAAAAGGTGAACAGGGAGGAGAACAGCTGGCTTTTGGGGTGTGGGAGTCAGCCATGCATCAGCTAAGTGCAGAGCAAAGAGAGACCAGAGACTATGAGAGGGAGAAGGTAAACTAATTAGCTGGGAAAAGGTAAAAAAAAAGGAAAAAAAAACAGTTTTGACTTTTTTCTCCTGGGGTCTTAAAATAGGAGCTTGAATGCAATTTCTGATAATATTTTAGCTCCCTTTGAGTTCAAGATCCATCTAACTTAAGTCAGGTCAGCTCACTGGATTTCTTAAAATGAAACTGGAACTAAACACTCTCCTGACAATGTCCATGTTTGCCCCATATTCTTCTTCTTTGTGCCCCAGTAAACTGTGTGTTTAGTTGTTAATGCTTGTCTTATTGTTGGTCTGTCAGTCTTTGCTTCCTGTGATGCCTTACCTGGTAAACGTGAAAGCAAACTTGGCCCCGCCGTCCTGTCTCACAGGAATCTGGCACATGGATGTTGCTTCTCGCTCCCTTCTGCTCCAGAGCTAGAACATTTATTTGTTTTATTCAAAATGGAACAGAGAAATTACATTGACGCTACAATATGAGACTGACAAAAATCATGTTTTTTTTTTCTTTTTATTTCACAAACTTTGATGCTTCAGCTATATGGTGATGTGTGAATCTGTCCTTTTAGGGAAATGCAGATTAAACAAATTAAACAAAGATTTGCATTGTTTTAATGGTACCACAACATGGCCTGCAATATTAGTGAATCTTATATTAGCTCATGGGAAACAAGGACACTACAGCTGATATTACTGTCATTCCTATTGAGTTATGATTAAAAACAGTTGCTTTAAAAAGAGTGATACTTGAAATCATTCTTTTGCCAACTACCTCCAAGGAAAATATTGACATTACCAATGCTTTACATCACAGGAATTTCCTCAGAATCTCAAGAAAGTGGGGTTTCCCTGATCGCAAGTGCCAAGACCTAGTCTGGTAAAAAACTAGTCTTTTGTTTTACGCCTTGCTTCATGCAGAGAGTCTGGACCCATGGGTCGTGAGAAACGATTGGTTGCTGGATGCGTGGACTCTGTTGAAGATTTTGATTTTACCAAATCACTTTTTGACTGTGATGTATGTAATACGCCAGTTTGACTCTATGAACATTACCAGAAATTGCCTTCTCTATAAACAACCATCCTCCACCACAAAAGAGAGAAATGCCAAGCTCAACGCGGCAGCTCTTAATGTTATTTTAATATTTGGAAGGGCTTCCAACGAAAATTGCTTTTAAAAAAAACATTATTGTTCACAACTTATCCTTCTGTTCCTTGATTGGCCCAGTGGGAGGTTCAGCAGAAAAAAAATATTTTCAACGGGAGAAAGCCCAGACGGAGCAGTGATGGGAGACAAGAATTGAGCAGAACTGCGTAGGAAGGCAATGGCCAGGCTAGCATTGAGCTATCTCCTTTGTCGGATTCAACTGATGGATTTGGTTACAGTGTAAAGCTTGCTAAGGAAATGCAACAGTTGGATTTGAGTGGAAGTAAAAGTAAGTGGGCAGCAAAGAAGTCACTTCTGTCCAGAAAAAACTAAGAGACAAATCACAATTTGCTGGAAGTACCAGGATTAGACTCTTGTTTTGTCTCTTTGGGTGATTTGAAGTTTGAATAAAGAAAACATACTAGAAGGTCAAATATTATTTTTTTTTCATTTAACAAACAGATGCATTATTACTGCTTGGAGGGGGAAAACTTCCAGGACCTCAGTATGGCCTGGTCTGCTTGGTCACACACTGCTGTGGATGACATCTCATTTCTCAACAAGCATTTGTTGCAAGTGAGCTAATGTGGTTGTTTTGGTCACTCTACCATGAACAGCATTCTCTAGTTGATCCCACAAGTGAGCACTGGAGGTGAGCTGCTCCCTCATGCAGCCCATTTTATTACTTCCAGACTCTAAAGGTGCTTTTCCATTAGACCACTTCTAACCGGTACTGTCCCGGTCCGGCCACATTCATATTCTACTAGCAAATCCAGAGCGGTTCTGTGTGGCTGTTCTTAGATTCTCCACACAATTAAATTAATTTATATGTACACATCACCACCATACCCATATAGAAATATGGAGGTTACTTTTTAGATGGAATTGTGTTTTGTTTTGTTTTTTTCAAGGTGGATGAAATAAAGCAAGTCTCTTAGAATAAATAGAAAAGTCACACGTCTTGTTATGCAGTGTATGTAAACCTTTGGTTTCATCTATTTGTCCCTGCTTTATAAATTTAATTGTTATAATCCAACTTGGCTTAAAATGTCTTGATTTATTATTATAGTGATACAGTTGAAGGAATTTTCTGCATACATTTTCTTCAAGGTGCAGTTCGAGTCATGGCTCATGTGTTTAGAAATCTGAAGACAAAGAGAAAAAGTCGCTCAGATAAGAAGACAATGAAAAGCCAAGTCATTATACAAACATCAAATATCTGCTTCTGTCCTCAACCTGCCTACTTCCTTCTCTCTCATACACACACACACACGCACACACACGAGCCTAAACCTTTGAGTGCCGGCCAACAGTATCCAGGACAGATTTGATGTTGTGTCTGGATGGATCAGCCCTTTGTCTGGAGGGGAAGCTCTGTTCTCTCTCAGGCGTCTGCCCTGTTCTACTGGTGATTCCCACTCTTTCTCTCCCGCACTGACAGATAAAAGACAGGAGGAACAATCTATTTTACATGGACCATTTGGCTTGCTGTAGTCTTCGCTTATAATAATAAAAAATGTTGGCAGCTTTGGCTGTTGCCTTGTACATAACCACTAATAGGTGTCTTTTGTGGAGTCAGCAAGTAGAAGCCTGATGTTTGCATTGAGTAAGATGAGGGAGGATCAGTGGTTACGCTGTAATTAGCAATGAGCGTACCTTTGAGCAGAAGTGGAGCACATGTGTTTGCATAGATGCACAGGTGGGCAGCGTGTGAGCTACCTTCATCTGCCTGGCACCGATCTGAGACTTTGCTTGTTGCAAAGTGTGTGTCGAGATTGTTGAAGGGTGTTTGTGTGAGTGGATGTGAAATCCTCCTCTGCACTGTTCTCAGCAGGCTTCATATCTGCAGCTGGCCGCTTTGCACTGCCACGCTGTGGAAGTCTATGTTCTACTGCATTGTAATCACAGAGAACATACAGACACAGGCTGCGTTTCCATTACAAATGTACGCAAAACTTTGTCTATTTTCCGCTAATGTTGAAAAAACACTATTTTGCTATTGCGGAGTTTCCATTAAATAAGAAACAAAATTAAAATCACACGTGAATAAGTTTGTTCACACGATAAGTTATTAAAAAACATTCCATGCAATCATCTTCCAACTATTAGTTTTCTTTTTCGTGGTCTGCTCCAGTTGTTGATTATGTGACTCGTGTGATGTGAAAACAGTGTTTACATTGCAGTTTAGTGAGAAAAAAATAAAATAATATTGATACAGACAAGATACCACCTCATCCTAGCAGCAAAACGTTGATTCAAAAATGAGTTTTTCCGAAATTCCATTTTCAATTTGCTCAATTGCATTGAGCAAATTTATTTTCGAAATGTCAAATTGTTCTGTTGGTCAATGGAAACACATCTAGTGACAGATAAAACAGCCAGCTCTCTAGATGTGATAAAAACATTTTTGGTTTGGTTGAGAAATCCTTTGCTCCATGAGTGGCTTCAATATTTTGCTCAGTGAGTGTAAGCAACCAAACCTGGACAAGGAAGGACAAAGGGTTTTCAAAAGTTGGTAAAAAAAATTTCAACATGGCAAACTTTGACCTTAATTGATTTTTAAACTTTTGCCTTTTTTTTTTTAAAAACTTTTTGAAAAACATGTATCCATTTATTTCTACTTTGCAAATATTCTTTGTGTTGGTCTATCACATAAAGTCCCAGTAAGCACAATGAAATGTGGGGTTGTGATATAACAAAATGTTAAAAATGTTGAAAGGTGTGAATACTTTTGTAACTAGTTTTTTAAATGTGTTTTGCAAAAACATTTCCTCCTTATTGTTTTCTATCCCCTTTTTTGTGGCTAGAAATGTTGCCATTTTGGTGAAAACAAAGTAGAACTGTGCTTTGAAGTATTTCTTCTCAAACCTTTCAGGCAATTTGAGAGGAAATCTTAATGTACTAAGATTGTCAAATATGTTTCGGAGTTGAATTGTTTGCACAGCAGCAGCCTACATATTGCTTTTTCCATGGCTGAGTTAAGATAAGACACACCTGCTCTGGAAAGA
>NW_006800217.1:211244-273922 GCF_000485575.1 Poecilia formosa
ACACACACACGCACACACACACACACACACACACACACACGCACACACACACACACACACACACACACACACACACATAAAAATAACCAAACTCGTAAAAGCGCACAGTGGAACCTGCAGGACTACACACAGAGTAAAAAAACTTGTGGGTAGGTTACCCTGTGTCTTATGACTGCAGGAGGGTTAAACAGTAAATCCAGGAGCAGAAAAATTTAATTTGCAAAGTATGTGGAAAAGAGGAAATACAAACTAAAACGAAGCATGTGCCTGAATCCCAGCAATGCAAAGCAATGCAGCTGACTACTAGTTCCAGTCACAACACTTAGGAGAAAGAGCAGGAGTCAACACAGACATCCATTACATTAAATTTATAGATATTTTTCATTTATTTATTTAGCTTTGATTTATCCAGGAAGTCATCATTGAAATTATGCTGCCGCCTATCATTACAACAAAATAAAACTAAAGTTACAAACATTACATATAAATAACATCCACAAAAACAAAACAAGTTTTAACTCATAATGCATACATTCCACTCAATTAATATGTGATTGTTTTTTTCCTTTTATATTGTAAATTTTACACTTATTGTAATGTATATCATTACTACATTTTATGCCATATTGCACATTCCTATTTGTGACTATGTGCCTTTAGTGTTTAAGGACTTTTTCACGTTCAGAGTCTTAAAAACCTTGTCTATGTTGGTGTCAACTGATTATTTGTGGACTTACCAGAGTCTTTAGGTATTCTATCAGGACTACCAGGTGTTTTCCCACTTGATAGCTCAGAAGACTTCAATTGGGGACCAGAATTGCAACATTTGTTATATTTTCAGCTGGTGCGGTTTGCTTTCACACGGCACTGTCAAACCAAACCGTTAAAAAACCCTAGTTCTGCATCAAAATTCACTGAAGGTAACAACACAAAAACCTCAACAGAAAACAAATTCCTTCTTCACAAAATAACAACAAAAATGTAGTGCTGTTAGATTTGAGAAGTTGTAGGATTTCTCTTTTGTTTTTAGCAAAAGCCCATGAGTCATTTCTCCCATTCGCACTAGACTCGGGTTGTTTGGGTTGTTTTTACGCACAATCCCCTGCACTGTAATCCACTTCCTGCTATTGGAGCAGTCTCCTGTCTGCTGGTATTCATATGCAGGGTTTCCCTCAGAAACCTTGCTAAGCTCCATGGTAGCAGAGCTTGGACATTGTGCCCCAACCAGTCAACCAGTGGCCTACCATGGTTTAAGTTAATTTTTTTTTTGGTTTTCTTTTTAATTTTTGATCCTTTGTTCAAGGATATTATGCTGCCATTGTACTTCCAACCATTTTACCAAAGAGATTCTTTAACTTGTCTTTTCTGTATAAAAGCGGCCTTTAATAAAGAAACAAAAAATGCTTTGCCTGGTTGGGGTGCAAGTAAAGCCTGATGTCCTGCAAGGCTTATAATACTCTGGGGGAAACCCAGCATACAGTATGCATTTGAACTGCATTGGAATTCACATCAACCAAACCAAGACCTAAGTTTGTAGGCAGACCAGAGTTCGCTTTTTTGGTCCTCAATGGAGCGGAAAGGAGAAGACTAATTATTTGTCAGCTCATGAATGTCATAAATCTCTGTTTTCAAATTATGCCAGTACTGTTTCCTCCATTTTTCTTTTTGATCCATAGCTGGTTTCTATCCCTCCAGGCCTGGCTGCCACAGTTGGCAAGGAACCAGACCAAGCCCACGGCTGTGCCCATGGCAGCTGTTATCCAGCAACTGGGGACTTGTTGGTTGGAAGGGAAAAAAACTTGAAGGCCTCGTCCACTTGTGGCATGAGAAAAAAGGAGCGATATTGCATCGTCAGTCACCTGCAGGTGAGTGTTTGTCATTCCCTATAGGATCTTTTTACTTTTGTTTGTTTTTATTTGATCCCTGAATTCCCTCTCTTCTTGTCACTATATTTGATGCTGTCCTATCCTGCCACAGGATGAGAAGAAATGTTTTGAGTGTGACTCCAGACGACCATACGACCCAGTGTACAACACCATTAATCACCGGATAGAGAATGTTATCACCACCTTCAAACCACATCGGAAAAAGTCCTGGTGGCAGTCAGAGAACGGTTAATGGATGCTTGTGTTTTGTGTTTTAACCAAACCACGTAAATTACAGAGGGAGTGGTAAATGAAATTATATTTTGTGGCTACTTTTTTCGTACTAGAAGTTAAATCTAAGAATGGATAAAAATGAAAAGGGGTCGAGGGAAAGATGACGAAGCAGTATTTTACAACCACAAGTCCGAAGCAACTTGTAGCTGTAGAGAAGTATAAATGTTTCACATGAAGACACTGTGGCCAACATCCTCCCTGGAGCTTCAGCTCAGCCTAACAGGCCCAGCTGTGGCATCTCATCAGAGGAAGGGAAGGAGGAAAGAAGATTAAAACCTATGGAAAGATAAAAGTTAATCTAGAGGAAATAAATAATAAGAAAAAAATCGTATATTTTTTATGACTAAATGCACACAACTTGTGTCCAATCTCCATTTTTTTTGTTTTGATCTGCTGAAACGGATTTGTGCTGATTCTGACTATTTTGAAAGCGATCATATTAGAAGATATCAGAACCGTATTCAAAAAATGTTTTACATTTTCTGGCCCAAATCAATAATCCAAAATCACTTCAAAGGTTTAAGAGTAATCACTGCTAAACTGTCTTTTATAAAACCACTATAATTAAATTATAAAGCTGATATTTTAAAGGGGCATTTCAGTAAATTATAATATAGAAAAGTTCATCTTGTCCAGTAACTCACTTCACAAGAGGAACACGTTATATTGATTAATTCCACACAGACTGACATATTGGAGCCTTTATTTCTGTTAATTATGTTGATTTTATGCTTATGCCAAATAAAAACACCACATTTAGTTTTGAATTTTACATCAGACTAACAAAAATGTATTTTAATACAAAGTACAGAAACTTGTGGAAAATATGTTTTAATACCTGCTTAAAGGTTTTTTTTTTTTTTTCAAAAGGAACTTTTAATTTGACAAACAAACCTCATTCCAATTTTCTTAGCTAGTCTATTCCTAACATAGCAACCTTTATGTGTATTTCCTTCAGAATGCACATCTTTAAGTTTCCAAAAGCTTGCTGAGTTGATCAAATTCATCAAGCAAGTTTAAAGTTTGAAATAATAAAATAGAACAGCTTGGCTGCACTCCCTGTATTCTTCCTGTAATCTTCTGACCATCTTCCTCTCTCTCACACACCCTCAATGAACCAGACATTTTAGATTTTGTAGAAAATACTGTTTTCTTTTAAATGGTTTTAAAAAAATCCATCCACCCAACCAAATAGATTAGTGACAAGCAAAGCAGATGCAGCTTTCCAATATGCGACGCCTCCCTACAAAATACATGTTTCTATGCTTGACCTACAGCAAGTATATTTAACTTCCATATTACAAAATAATGAAAAGTTTTGCTGATCTCAAACAGAAAAGAAACAAAATGGTAAAAAGTTCAGATTATAGCAGTTCAGATTTTAAGCCTTGTTTCTTGCATGGTTTAGCAGTTCTTTCTCTTGTGCTTCACTATAATGTCACAATCAAATCTCTGTCTGTGTGCACACAGCTATCATGGAAAAGCAGGAGTATAAATAGGTTGTACTTCCTGTGCTCCTTTCAGTCTCATTTAGTTGCTTTCTGCTTCTATTCTTGTTTTTGTTGCAACATGATGTTGGCATCAGTAGCAACCCATTGTTTAAATAATAGGGAGTAGATGGGAGGTTTGATTTCCCCTAAGACGTGAAGTAAAAAAAGGAAATAAAAAAACCCATAAATGAAACATAAAAATTATCCTATATGAACATCAGAACTGGTTTTAGTGTGAATAAAGCAAACACATACAAAGTTTCTGGAGTGACTGTGTTTAAAAATGTGGGTTTGTTCCTAAAAATAGGGTCACTGACGGGAAACTTGCTCTCCTATTTATGATACGAAGTGATCTAATACCAAACTTTGTGCAAACTTGTTTTACTAATAAATTGATTCCTGATCAATTCCCCTGATTCCTGCTTTTAAGGGGGGAATATTATGTGTTTACCAGGCACATAGTGCCATTTTATAGCACAATCAAGTAACTGTGTTAACTTCAGTGATAAAAATTCAGTACATATCAAATATGACTTAAAAGAAATATGACTTTGTCATTTAGCGCCTTCAGGAAGTCATCACAACATGGTGCCTCTATTAATCCTTTAGCAAAGTTTTTACCAGCATTTCACTGAGAAGAAGCTCAGCTGATGAGTGGTTCCGCCAGGTGTTTACTAATTGCTGCTGGCTAGTCTTGAGGAGTTGAGTGGGGGAGTAAAGTGGAGGGCTGCTCTGTGAGGTGAAAGGTCAGAAGCTTGGAAACTGCAGCTCCAAGGAGGAGCTGTGCCTTGAAGGTGGCGCTAGATCCACCCAGGTGTTGTGCACAGCTGGATGGTTGCCATGGAGATTAAAGTATTTGTGAAATATGCATGATAGAATCAAAGCAACCCTCCAGGTATGTTTTTGATGAGAGAATAAATACATTATAACTGTAATCAAACTGTAATCAAAAAGTCAAATTTACACAATATACTGCCCCTTTAGAATTTTTTAAAGTTATTTGCTGCATGAACATTTACCACCTTTAAAAAAAAAACTATTGGAAACCCAACATTAATGATGACTGGATATAAATTGCTAACCAGTCTTTTTTCATTCTCTCAATGTTACACAATTTGTAGCCATTATGATTAGTGATTAAAACTAATCATAATAGTTTTAATCATTAATCTGATGCAGTTTCTCACTGCATCAGTGAGGAACGTCTGATGCAGATGTAAAGCAGTGTGATTTCCATTATAATTTTCATTTCTAACTACTTGAGTGGAAGAAATGTTTTGGGTATACCCGTCTTACTAATGTTTTCTTTCTCTCAGGAAAGTCAAATGTTTTTATTGAGTTGGATCTTGAGGCAGAGTTTCATTTTACTCATCTAATTATGACATTTAAGGTAAGATAAAGGTACTTCACTCACTTTCCTGAAACAAATTAGAGTTAGTGCTAGAATATAAGAAAAAAAGCATTGCATTTTTTTTCTTGCAGACTTTTCGCCCTGCTGCCATGCTTATTGAGCGATCAGCAGATTTTGGTCGAACCTGGCAGATCTATCGCTACTTTGCTCATGACTGTGATGTTTCCTTCCCTGGAGTCTCTACAGGTCCTCTACAAAATATCAACGATGTGATCTGTGAGTCACGTTACTCTGACCTGGAGCCATCGACAGAGGGCGAGGTAATTCCCATTGGTGCTTATAAAAACATGTTTACATGTTGAAGCCCTGCACGGCCTCTAGTGGGTTGTCCTAGGAATGTAAAAAGCTACATTCAGATGTGAATATTACCATTATATTCCAGATGTAGATGTAGACCACATGTTGTGGTCATTGGTTGGTAACAGCAAATTGTAGGGCATTTTATCCATTGGATTGCTGTGAATGAGAAGGTTAGACATGCGGATGTTTATGATCTCGGCAGCCATTTTGGATTTGGATCTTTATTGGTGGGGGGGAAAAATCCCAACCACAATTTAGTATTTTGAACATCTGGAGAGCTTTCTATTAATTTCCTTTGGCTTTTGAGTTTAAATCAAGCAAATGTACAATTATTTTTAGTTGCTATAGTTATTAAGCAATTAGCTTTGGTCTGCTTCTGCAGTTGGAAAAGGCTAATAAAATGGACAGATGCTTAACTTGTTGAAATTAAGACATAAATGCATCTATAAATAAAAGGAAAAAATATGAAAACATCATTTTAAAAACTATTTAATTTATATTATTTTATTGTATTGTATTTTTCCTATTTGCAAAGCATATTTCAGCAACAAGGCTCTTGCAGGCAAAGTGCTTTACACCATAATAACATAATATAGTAGCCACCACTTATGACCAAGCAATAAACATTACATTTTGTTAAATGCCATCATCAAGATTATCAAGCAAATGTACATCAAGCATGTTGATCAATGTTCCAATAATGAATCAAAAGCAAC
Organism: Poecilia formosa; assembly: GCF_000485575.1. Taxonomy (NCBI): domain Eukaryota; kingdom Metazoa; phylum Chordata; class Actinopteri; order Cyprinodontiformes; family Poeciliidae; genus Poecilia; species Poecilia formosa. The sequence goes on from NW_006800217.1 coordinate 217,321, forward strand.
TGTAAACATGTGGGGTTTTCTTCGGTGTTTCAGCCCTTATGCACTCTTCTGGAAGTTTGTTCCAGAATTGTGGTGTATAGAAGCTGAATGCTTATTTGGGCCATTAAGTTTTGGAGAGTGCAGTATGCCAGATTAAAATCTGTTTGTGTGGAGAAGACATCAAAAATAAAGTTCAGTTTTTAAATGAGCCCTAAGCATATCAAAGCATAACCAGCATCTCTTGTGCTCAGATCAAATGTACCATTTAAGCCTTTCTGGATCTGTGAATATTTGGGCTCATGGTGCATAGCGTAAATTAGCTCTACCAGTCATTTGTAGGGGGATAATGTGTGTTTTCCTGACCTAGGTCATCTACAGAGTCTTGGATCCAGCTATCAAGATTGAGGACCCATACAGCCCCAACATTCAGAGTAGGTCTTACTTCCTGCTTATATTATGGGATAAAGTAAAATAGCTGTGTTTGAGAATGTATGTGATGTATATTAAAATTAAATAAGTTACTTTAAATAAAACATTTCAAACCATTTAACACCATTGTAGACTACCAATGTCTGGGGTTGTTAAATATTTAGAGGAATAAAATATGTTGATGACTTAAAACTATAATTGTTTTTTAAAAAAAAAAAAAAAGAAGAAAAAATTATATATATATATATATATATATATATATATATATATATGTGTGTGTGTGTGTGTGTTTTTGCACATTTGTTAAACTATCACCATGTCCTCATAATGTGACAAATAATCTGTGAAAAGACTATTGTTCCTGAGCTGCTATTGCTGTCTGAAGAAATGTATCACTCCCAACCAGAAGCAACCAATCAGAGCCAGGAGGAAGAGGAGGATAACAAGGGCAGAAAGTGGCTCACAAATTTACTTGATTGAATGCATTAAGACTCTCCTCCTGGCTCTGATTGGTTGTTTCTAGTTCACACAGAGAGATGGCAGAGGAGCTCACTTTTTATTTGATTTTTTTCACCAATTATCCATCTCATACAGCCTGTCACGACATAATGGTGGTGTCAATATATAAGTAAAAATTATTTTTAATAAAAGTTAGCTTTATTGACCCCATTAAAGTTGTGTCAGAATGGAGGAAAACCACAGAGGAATCCCACCTGAGGAGTTTTGCCTTTTCCTTTCTGTGTTTCCATTTGTCACCATAAGTCAAACTCCAGCCAACACATATAGCTGCTGTCATCCAGCTGTGACATATTACAGACAGACAGCCAGTCTCTCCGGGCTGTGAAACACGTTCCTGCTGAGTCGAAGACACGGTGCAATGGGAAAAGCAGCTGTTTCTCTCCCACACAGTCCTCATGTTTAAACTGGCAGGACTTGAGAGCTATTCCCAGAAACCCCTGCTTTGTTTCCAGCACAGCAGCCGAGCCTGTCATCCTTTGTTGTGAAATAATTCATTGCAAGTGGCATGCAGGAAGTCCTCTAACCCCCTCACCTCAAATTAATCCATATTTATGGGCATGTGGTACAATTAGTCAGTGTCCTGTTGAGGTCTTTTTGGACAGGGTTCCTGTTTGTTTTGAAATTGGTCAAGTTTGCTTGATGATTACATTAACTTATTGACTGAAGTTTTATTATTATTGAAATAGAAGAACAGTCAAAAAGGGGATGACAAAAGCTTTTTGTTTCATCCAAGACACATATGAGGGTCAGAATCTTTTGTCCTGAACATTGAGAGTCATCTGAGAACAGTGTTTTAGTCACGTTCTTAAGGCTTGAAACTCAGTGGTTTAGAAGTGCATTAAAAACGAACTACATTTTATAAAGGGTGCACTGATTGCAGTTTTCAGGCCAATCTTTAAAAAGCCTGACCTGCCAGTTTTTATCTGAAAGGGCCCTAAATATAACTACAAAGTTTATAAGCCCTCAAAGTTTTCTGTGAGCCTGGGATCAGTATCTTGTGACGGTCACTTCAAAACATTGACTTCGTTGCCTTAAGCCACATATAATTTAAGAAACCCCATTTCTTCCCAGCTTTATATTCCTGGTTGATGTTTTAAGATTTTGCCTCTCAGAGTTTGTCGTTTGGCTTGCAAGGTTCCCCTGTTTGTTGACACAATATGTCTCCAAAAATCTGTCTTCTTTTGTTTATTGCAAACTGTAATCAGGCATCAAACATACATTCATCTTTTGGACTTACCATGGGACAGTATATTCCTGGGAAAGATAGTGGAATCAGAAATAACATATTTCAAAGGAGATCAGAAAGATTGTGGGTCTTTGGACTGGACAGCTGTACTGTTACGGCAAAATGTCTCACTCCTTTCCCTCAAAGATTGAAAGAGCATAAATATGATAATCTTGATATTTCTGACTTACCCTCTCCAAAAGGACAAAGAGCAGATTGTTACACAAGTGAGCTAAACACAGGATTCCATTGCTGTCTCTGTAAAAGTTTCCATCTGTCCAGAAATGGCTCTGCAATGGAACAGTATGGCATGGCACTAGCAGTCTTGGTGCGACTCTTATCTTAATGTTGTCTCATGATACATGTTTCTGACTCTATATCCATGTTTTCCTTCAGACCAACTGAAGATCACTAACTTAAGACTGAACTTCACCAAACTTCACACACTTGGAGACACCCTGGTGGACAACAGAGCTGAAATTAAAGAGAAATACTACTACTCCATATACGAACTTGTTGTACGTGGAAACTGCTTTTGCTATGGCCACGCCTCTGAGTGTGCACCCATTGAAGGCATCAGGGACGACATAGAAGGAATGGTAAGTGCTGAGGATTCACATCTAAAACATTTCATGCATTTTACAACTCATTTTTTTTCCCGCATCCATATTGAATGAATTTACTTTCACTCGGGTCCGTCTCAACTCTTTCAAGGTTCATGGCAGATGTGTGTGTAACCATAACACAAAAGGTTTGAACTGTGAGCAATGTGGTGACTTCTACAATGACCAGCCTTGGAGGCCAGCTGAGGGCCGCAACACACACGCTTGCAAGAGTTAGTCTTTACTATAGATATACTGCCATACTAAAATCTTGGGAACATTTCTTGAGCTGTGGGTTGTTTTTGTCTGAGTAAATATGTCTTCAAATTCAGAGTGTGACTGCAGCGACCATTCAGATAAGTGTCACTTTGACATGGCTGTCTATTTGGCCACTGGAAACACGAGTGGAGGGGTGTGTGAAGACTGCCAGCACAACACAATGGGCCGAAATTGTGAGATCTGCAAACCGTTCTTCTACAAAGATCCCACAAGGCACATAAGAGACCCCCGTGTTTGCATAGGTGAGTGTGTGGATGGTAAATAAATCAATTTGTGACAGGTCTATAAAAAGATATCGTTGGACATGAATAACATTCATGTTGTCTGTTGAAGTTTGAAACGATTGGATCCGATTTCACCCAATTGCTAACATTTGGTTATGATGTATGTAATACCAGATATGCTATGAAGCGTCCTAGAAATTGCTAGAAACAACCATCTCCAACTGCGAAAAGAGAAGTACTGAGCTAAATGACATCTTTGCCAGCAACAAAATGTCTTAAACATTCCTCTTATGAACAGTACTCTACAGAAAGGACAAACCAGAACTAGCATATCAGAACAACTCCATAATACTACCACCAGTGGAAAACACACTAAGTGCACATAAGAAATAGAATAGATCTTTAGATTTTCTCAAACTGCAGTTTTGACTGACAAATAGTAATAATAACCAGGACACATTTGCTCTTCCAGCTTGTGATTGTGACCCAGATGGCTCAGAGAATGGAGGACTGTGTGACAGCCACACTGACCCGTCGCTCGGCATGGTGGGAGGCCAGTGCCGTTGCAAGCTTAACGTAGAAGGGCCACGCTGCGACAAGTGCAAGACCGGCTTCTTTGGCCTGAGTGCCAACAACCCTGTGGGATGCCAACGTAAGTGCAGTTCTAGTTTTCTTATTTGATTGTCTTGGAGAATTTTTTGCTTTTTGATTGCAATGTCTGTGAAGGTAAAATATACAGACTATGTTTGTAAGTAATGTAAAAAATATTTTAACTAGTCATGTATCTGTGACTTTTTCTCCTCTGCAACATTTTTTCTTCAACCTCAAGCTTGTCAATGTGACTCCAGAGGAACCGTGTTGAGCAGCTCCATGTGTGACCCATTCAGTGGAGACTGCATCTGCAAGCGACTTGTCATTGGACGCTTCTGTGACCAGTGTCTAGTAAGATGACACAAAACATAATTTCAGGCCTTGGATTTTGAAGTATTGAATTTCATTAGTCATCAATAATATAAGTAATGTATCGTTTGATAAATGCTTCTGTTTATGTGTAGGTTTATTTATCTTTGAAAAATAATTTCTCTGTTACCTTTGTTATTAATACTTTTTTTAAGTTAGGTAGACTGAAAAGTTGTAAACTACAGAAGCACATTCAGCTGAGTTTGATTGATGCTGAATGAAGTGTGTAGTATTAAAGTAAATGCACCAAATGAAGCTTTTTAGCAGGGGCTCATTTACAGTGCCTTTAAACAAATAATTCATGGGGTGCTGAGGTGGTGCATGGCTTAAGCACAACCCACATATGGAGGCCTTAGACCTTGATGTGGCTGTCACAGGTTAAATTAACGGCCTGGTAACCTTTGCCGCACGTCTTCCCCTTTGTCTCATTACCCACTTTCCATTCAATTCACTGACAAATAAAGGCCACTAGAGCCAATAAAACCTTTAAAAAATAATAATAATAATTCATGTCCCTTGACCATGTGCATTTTGTCATCTTCAAACCACAATCTGCAGTTTGAAAAAAGGTGCTCTGGTCGTCATGCTGCTGGGATGCTTTTATTACCAATCAGCAGTACGTTTACCCCAAAGCATCACCTATTTACCCAAAGTGCCTTCTTGAACCCGCAGTGTCCAGCTGAGCTTCTCAAACCACTTATCAGTTCAGCACTCATAACAACGTTGTAAATTAGTTTATGTAAAACCATTGTTTTGGTGATTTCCTGAAGGTGGAACATCAGAAAGAGCAGGAGTTTCTTAATGCGACTGAAACCAATTTTAAAAAATCAAAAAAATTTTAAGCCATGTTTGATATATGCGTCATTTTAATCCTTTAAGGTCACTCACAAACTCTAACAAACTAGTCCAAAAAACTCGCCGAAAACTCTTTTAGTAAAATCCAAAATGCCACCACGATCGGTTCTCTTCCTGTCTCCAAATCTCTCTCCAGAGCCGCTGTCTCACCGCGTCTCTCACTCTACTCTATTTTATAGACAAAATTTTACAAACTGTGAACTTTTTCTTTCCACGTCGTAGAACTCCAGAAAAATATGTTGACATTTATGCTTTTTAAAAGGACAAAATATGAAAAGTTGTAAGCGTTGTGAATATGTTTTCAAGGCACGGTAACAATCATGTAGACATTTTTGTGTGCCTAGCAACCCAAGCTGTTAAACAGTGACGAGCCTCCTGTTATAATTCAACCCCTTGTCCTGAACCTACTCAGCCAGGAATAGCATGGGCAGGAATCCGAGCTCCTGCCTGGGTCATGGGTCTAAATTTAGCTGAGGGATTTAAGGTTTGTCCGGCTGGTGTGAGTTACAGTGGTCTTAAAATGGTCAAGCCTTGATGTGTTCCGGGTGTGTGGATCCAGTTGATGAGCCTGATTTATGGTCTTTTCTTACAGAAATTACATTTCATCATCTTGTGTAGAACTCTCATCATTTGGCAAAGTACAATAAAAATCTGGTGACTGCATACTGTGAACTGTTCTTGTTTTCTAAGAAAACATAGAAACTTTAATAATGTTCTCAGAAAGAGAAGTAGACTTCCTATGAAGCCTACTATATGTAGCTACAGTACATCCTGGTAAACTCCTGTTGTTGCTCTGTCTGTCTTAAAGTCTCACTGCAGGAAAAGTGTTGCAGCTGTTCAACTTTCTTCTTTTTGTGTCTGTCAATCATTGCCTTCTCTCTATCATCATATAACTCTAGTCTGAACACTGGGGGCTGAGCCACGACCTGAACGGATGCAGAGGTTGCGAATGTGATATTGGAGGGGCGCTCGACAACCAGTGAGTGGCGCCGTAAATTCAATCAGAAATCAATTTATTCTTTGATGATTCCATTCAGGGTCTGAACATTTTCCATATATGTGTTTTATTTCCAACATACAATAATTAAACTTGATTTCTCTCTATAAATTGAATTGTGTTTACATTTATTGGAATTATTCTGCGGCATGGGGTGCACCAATAAATCTGCCCCAGTTTCCCTAATTTTAGGAGATCGGTGATCAGCCGATACTTGAATGTGAAACCGATCTGATTCACTAATCTCATCTACCTCCTAAATCAGTGACTGTCCCTTTTTGCTCTGTCGTAAGAGAGGATTTCCTGCCAGACCTGGCCACCAGGTCATGTCACATGTGCCTGGTTAACAACAGTGAAGAAAGCTTCATGGAAAAACAGCAAACATCACAAATCTTTCATGATATATTTGAACTGTAGTATTTCTTGCTGCCAAACACAATATGTAAATCTTGATACCTATCTGATGTCACCATAGTTTATATATAATGTATGTTAACTTGTAACCGTCCCATTTCAACGAGTCGTATAAAATATCTGTTAAAATTATGAATCATGTATATGGTTTAAATGATTTTGCACCCACTCTCCTGATGTTATTTCATGTAAGTTATATGACTTGGTGAGCTTAGTCTTTTTCTCCTTGTACACCTTTTGTTTATTACAGAGTTTTGCTAAAGGTAGGTCTAAATATCCTCTTTAAACACTTCAGCTATAATCAAGAGTTAATGGCCTGTAAACTCAGACCTTATTAGCGTTCGAACTCCACAATGCGTTTCTCATTAGGTAATTTCTTCACTACATTACATATCAATTAGAATTGCTATGTAAAGAGTTTAGCCACAGCTATTGGCACTAATAACAATAAGAGTTCTCAATGATCTGAGAAGTACAGATCACTTTGATCTGTACTTTTCACAGCACAGCCAAAACTGTGCTGTGAACAGAAACTCCAACAGTTTCTGTTCAGCTCTTTTTCTTTTTGTCATCCGCCCATCTATTAGAAGGAATTATGGCAAGATTACGCACTCTTAGTTTGTCTTATTGTGATGAGCTATAGAGTAGACTCTATAGCTCATCACAATAAGAGATGAGCTATAGACCCATGCAATAAATTACAATATTTTTGAAAAGTCATTGATTGAACTTTATCACAAAGTGAAACACATAATATAGATTAATTACACACACAGATGGATGTTTGAAAGACATTATTTCTGTTATTTATGAGGATCTTCAACTTTCAGCTAATTAAAACAGGACATTTAAATTAGATTATTACACCACACTATTAAAAAAACTATTTCTAATATAGAAAAACGAACTTAATGAAAAGTATGTTTAATATCTACTTAAATGTTTCCATTTTTAAAAAATACTTTTTATTTGATAAACCAGTTTCATCACAATGCATATTCTATTTTTTTAATATGACTGTACATGATACTTAGCAACATGTTCACCCATTAATTCCAACCTCCTTAAGATGTTAATGTTAGCTCTGTAAAGATTTGTAGGGCAACATTAGTCCTAAATACCACTGTGTATGCACTCTTTTTAGATGCTCCATGGATAGTGGTCAGTGTCGCTGCCGCAGTCACATAATGGGACGCGATTGCACACAGGTGGAGTCTGGATATTTTTTTATGGCTCTGGATCACTTCGTTTATGAAGCTGAATTTGCTCAAATGGGGCAGGTAAGTTTTACCGCATTTTCAACAGAAACCTTTTCAACTTTGATATATTTGATCTGTTTGTTTCTGGGTGCATGGTTTCAGGGTTGCACCTTAGAGACCAGGGAACATCAGCCCGGTCGCCCCGCTCAGTGGACAGATATCGGCTTCGCTCAGGTCCCTCAAGGCGGCACTTTGGAGTTTCTGATAAATAACATACCTTACTCTATGGAATATGATTTAGTCATCCGCTACGAATCCCAGGTTTGTATTATGACTCATGTTAATCTGAGGTCTTTTTTGGTTGTGTACTCCTCAGCTATGAATGAGAAGTTGAATGGAATCTAGTCTGACTATAACGCTGTATCAAATTAAAATAACTTTTAAACATGGACATTTCTGACTGTTATTAACAGCAGACATAACTTGTCAGTCAGCCCTCTGTCAAATGGAGCAAAATGGGTCGGTGACTGATTTTAAGGTAGACTGGTTCGGTGGATAAGATCAGTTTCACATTGTCAACCTCCCAAAACCATGGGATTTATTGATGTATCCATAACCCAATCCTTTATGCTGCCTTCTTGTCTTCAAGTGTTCAAGAATGATTCCCTGAATCATTTCCCTAACAAATAACCATTTTTTTTGGCTTCTTTAGTTTTGATTTCTTTGTATGTGTGGACTACTTGGGTTGCTACCGACATCTGTTGTGAATTTCTTTTTAATTGGTAATATTTTTAACAAGAAACACATTGGCGTGTTTGACACTTATTTTCCCTGCTGTACATTGGTCTTAGTTGGGTTGTTTTTTTAGTTTATTTGCCTGGGAATCATTTCAAGGAATTTATACCCTCTGAACTCTAGATGCCCCGGGACTGGGAGGAGGTGCAGATAACTGTGATCCGTCCAGGTTCCATTCCCACCAGCAGCCCTTGTGGGAACACCATCCCAGATGACGACAGACTCACCGTCCCTCTGCCAGCCGGAGCCAGGTGTGCGACTCATGCAAACAAGCAATGTCCCACACGCACGCATACTGTGTGTGTGTGAGTACACACACACACACACACACAGATTTCTTTACAGACTTGTATATTCTCATCCAAGCACCAACACTTGTGAGCTTTTCTTTCAGTGTTGATGGGAACTGAGTGCTGCCTCTGTCTTCCCAAGGTTTGTGGTTCTTCCTCAGCCAGTGTGTTTGGAGAGAAGTGTGACATACTCCCTCCGCTTGGAGTTCACACGTTATCAAGATGCTAACAGCATCCTCAACGGAGCAGACTACGCTGTCATCCTCATAGACTCTGTGAGATCAAATTGCGTCTTTGGATCTGCAGTTCTAGTGTCTGGTGATATCCTCTGACTGTAATGGCCGTCTCCGCTCCAGATTGTGCTGATGCCGCGTCACTCCTCCATGGAGATGTTCAACACTGGGGATCTTGCCTCAAACGTCAGGAAGCAGACCTTTGAGCGGTACCGGTGCCAGGAGGGAGCAAGGAGTGTGATCCGCCCACAGATCAGCGATACCTGTGCTAAACTCATCAGCAGCATGTCAGCCGTTATTAATGATGGAGCCTTGGGTGAGGAAATGACAGTCTCTTTCGTTTACATTTAAGCGAAAGAGACTGTCTTTTATTTTATATATATATATATATACACACAAACACACTTGCCAGAAGTACTCTTATCCATATACTCCCACACAATATAACTATGTCTTATCTGTCATGAAGGAAAATTTTCCAAGGCAACGGATTTTAAGTGGGATTACAAAAGGGAAACAAATGAAGTACAATGCATGAAATGTAACAGTGGGGAGTGTAATAGTAGGACTCATAAGGTGCTGTTAGAATAGAACTTATTTTTGTGCTGTTTTCCATCGGATTTGTTTGCTAACCTCTAAAAATAACAGAAAAGGTCTGACTATACAGGGGAAACTGACCCACATAACCATGACAAGTTTGTTTTCCTGGGGAAGATTCATTAAGAGGAGCTTATTAGACCCAAAAGTCTGCAGAAGTTTTACATTCGGTTAAATTCAATTAAAAGTAAATCATTTTGAAACAGGACAAATGTGAACAGCTGAAGATGGGGTTATTTTTCATGTCTTTTGTATTATAATTTTAATATTTTTCATTTGTTTATGCAAGTTAATTTTGCTTCAGTACTGAATCACTGCATGTAAAATTATGCTTTGATAAATTTTGTTTATGTCTACAACAGGTTATTCCTGTTTCCCTCCCTCTCAGATGTAGAATGTCAGACATTTTACATCCCTCTCTCTCCCCTCCAGCCTACCTCAGAGCTGAGGGTAGGCTGGAGGGGAGAGAGAGGGACATTAAGAAACAAGAGATCAGCCCCTTAAAGAAACAGTTGAAACAAAGAAGATAACATTCAAACTGTAGAGACAAGGTCCAAAACATACAGAAGCCTGTGCGTTAATTGCACAGTTAAAACATTAATGGTGTGTGATTAACCTGTTAACTTTGGCAGCCCTAATATACACATATAGATATATATATTTCAACTTCGGCTGAAATGTATATATATCATGTTTTTGCTCCATCAGCTTGCAACTGTGACCCTCAGGGGTCCATCAGCTCCCTTTGTGATCCCCGTGGGGGCCAGTGTCGCTGCAGGTCCAACATCATTGGTCGGCGCTGTGACAAGTGTGCACCGGGAACTTACGGCTTCGGTCCCTCGGGCTGCATACGTGAGGAACTCGCATAAAGACACACAATATCTTCTTAATTCCTCTACAGGACTTTTGCTTAACTTTAAGATTAAGAGTGTAGTGGAGTTTTCTCAAAGTTGGAAAACAATATCCATGCTTTGGATATCCTTCGTTAAATAAATCTGTGATTTTGTCAATCAGACAGCTGTAAGTCGTGCGCTTCACAATTCTGGCCTTTATGGAAGAGTGTCGAGAAGAAAGGGGTGATGAAAAGAAAGTCATACAAAGTCCTGTTAGGGAGAACCAGAGCATCACCTGGGCATGAAAATTATTGTTCAGATGCTTTCCTTCCGTTTTGACCCAGCTTGAGATATTTTGCAAGGAAGAATTAGCAGAAATATTTTATTTTAGTTGTAGATATTACAAAGCTGGTGGAGACATTCCCAAAAAGGTTTACAGCTGCAATCACAGCAAAAATAGTAGAAGTAGCAAAACTAAGTCACTGGTTGGGGGCAAATTCAAATGCACTGCACACTTTTCAGGTTTTAATCTAAAGAATTATTTAATTTTTCCTTCTACATCATAACTATGCTTTGCTGTTCTAGTTTGTGTTACTCGTTTCAGGTAAGATCCAATAAAATACGCAGTAGTTTATGGTTGTAAAATGGTGAAATGTGAAAAATTGAATGGGTATAAATACGTTTTCAAGGCAATGTAACATGTGCAATCTTTGCATAGGATTTAATGTTAGATTTAATGTTACACACCTTTAAGAAGTTGGAAGACTTATGGTTGGCACCCTCTACTGTTTCTAAGTAAATATTTCTAAAAGAAACCTCTCTTCCCTGCCTTTCCTCCTTCCCCCCCACCCAATCTACTGCTCCTGGTCCCACATCCTGTGCTTTGTCTCGGCAGCATGCGAGTGCAGCTCAGAGGGGTCAGTGACTCGACTCTGTGACAAGTACACCGGGCAGTGCCAGTGCCGGCCCGGGGCGTTTGGTCAGAGGTGCGACGGGTGTCAGGCGGGTCACTGGGGCTTTCCCAGCTGCCGACCCTGCCAATGTAACGGACATGCCAACCACTGTGACCAGAGAAGCGGAGTCTGCATCAACTGCAGGGACAACACCGGAGGGGACAGTTGTGACAGGTGGCTTTCCAGAATACATTTGGTTAAAACTTTATTTGAATGAATTATGCAATGCAGTAAAATGTTATGTACACCACTTACAGAGCAAGAGATCATTTTGAACTAATCTCAGTTGTGGCTAAACTCTTTTCTCATTTTCTTTGAATGAGTTTGTTACGTCTCCTGTAATCAGGTCAGAGGAATCCTTTTTTCACTTAAAAAAACAAAATGTTTATTCAAAATTTTTATTTATGTGAACAGCTCCTAAATGCTGCCAGAATAATCCAGACATGATGTCTTCTTTCTTTTTGTTTCCTTATGAGTTAAATGATATTTAACTCACTATGAACATAACNGCAAAATGTCTCACTCCTTTCCCTCAAAGATTGAAAGAGCATAAATATGATAATCTTGATATTTCTGACTTACCCTCTCCAAAAGGACAAAGAGCAGATTGTTACACAAGTGAGCTAAACACAGGATTCCATTGCTGTCTCTGTAAAAGTTTCCATCTGTCCAAAAATGGCTCTGCAATGGAACAGTATGGCATGGCACTAGCAGTCTTGGTGCGACTCTTATCTTAATGTTGTCTCATGATACATGTTTCTGACTCTATATCCATTTTTTCCTTCAGACCAACTGAAGATCACTAACTTAAGACTGAACTTCACCAAACTTCACACACTTGGAGACACCCTGGTGGACAACAGAGCTGAAATTAAAGAGAAATACTACTACTCCATATACGAACTTGTTGTACGTGGAAACTGCTTTTGCTATGGCCACGCCTCTGAGTGTGCACCCATTGAAGGCATCAGGGACGACATAGAAGGAATGGTAAGTGCTGAGGATTCACATCTAAAACATTTCATGCATTTTACAACTCATTTTTTTCCCCGCATCCATATTGATTGAATTTATTTTCACTCGGGTCCGTCTCAACTCTTTCAAGGTTCATGGCAGATGTGTGTGTAACCATAACACAAAAGGTTTGAACTGTGAGAAATGTGGTGACTTCTACAATGACCAGCCTTGGAGGCCAGCTGAGGGCCGCAACACACACGCTTGCAAGAGTTAGTCTTTACTATAGATATACTGCCATACTAAAATCTTGGGAACATTTCTTGAGCTGTGGGTTGTTTTTGTCTGAGTAAATATGTCTTCAAATTCAGAGTGTGACTGCAGCGACCATTCAGATAAGTGTCACTTTGACATGGCTGTCTATTTGGCCACTGGAAACACGAGTGGAGGGGTGTGTGAAGACTGCCAGCACAACACAATGGGCCGAAATTGTGAGATCTGCAAACCGTTCTTCTACAAAGATCCCACAAGGCACATAAGAGACCCCCGTGTTTGCATAGGTGAGTGTGTGGATGGTAAATAAATCAATTTGTGACAGGTCTATAAAAAGATATCGTTGGACATGAATAACATTCATGTTGTCTGTTGAAGTTTGAAACGATTGGATCCGATTTCACCCAATCGCTAACATTTGGTTATGATGTATGTAATACCAGATATGCTATGAAGCGTCCTAGAAATTGCTAGAAACAACTATCCCCAACTACGAAAAGAGAAGTACTGAGCCAAATGACATCTTTACCAGCAACAAAATGTCTTAAACATTCCTCTTATGAACAGTACTCTATAGAAAGGACAAACCAGAACTAGCATATCAGAACAACTCCATAATACTACCACCAGTGGAAAACGCACTAAGTGCACATAAGAAATAGAATAGATCTTTAGATTTTCTCAAACTGCAGTTTTGACTAACAAATAATAATAATAACCAGGACACATTTGCTCTTCCAGCTTGTGATTGTGACCCAGATGGCTCAGAGAATGGAGGACTGTGTGACAGCCACACTGACCCGTCGCTCGGCATGGTGGGAGGCCAGTGCCGTTGCAAGCTTAACGTAGAAGGGCCACGCTGCGACAAGTGCAAGACCGGCTTCTTTGGCCTGAGTGCCAACAACCCTGTGGGATGCCAACGTAAGTGCAGTTCTAGTTTTCTTATTTGATTGTCTTGGAGAATTTTTTGCTTTTTGATTGCAATGTCTGTGAAGGTAAAATATACAGACTATGTTTGTAAGTAATGTAAAAAATATTTTAACTAGTCATGTATCTGTGACTTTTTCTCCTCTGCAACATTTTTTCTTCAACCTCAAGCTTGTCAATGTGACTCCAGAGGAACCGTGTTGGGCAGCTCCATGTGTGACCCATTCAGTGGAGACTGCATCTGCAAGCGACTTGTCATTGGACGCTTCTGTGACCAGTGTCTAGTAAGATGACACAAAACATAATTTCAGGCCTTGGATTTTGAAGTATTGAATTTCATTAGTCATCAATAATATAAGTAATGTATCGTTTGATAAATGCTTCTGTTTATGTGTAGGTTTATTTATCTTTGAAAAATAATTTCTCTGTTACCTTTGTTATTAATACTTTTTTTAAGTTAGGTAGACTGAAAAGTTGTAAACTACAGAAGCACATTCAGCTGAGTTTGATTGATGCTGAATGAAGTGTGTAGTATTAAAGTAAATGCACCAAATGAAGCTTTTTAGCAGGGGCTCATTTACTGTGCCTTTAAACAAATAATTCATGGGGTGCTGAGGTGGCGCAGGGCTTAAGCACAACCCACATATGGAGACCTTAGACCTTGATGTGGCTGTCACAGGTTAAATTAACGGCCTGGTAACCTTTGCCGCACGTCTTCCCCTTTGTCTCATTACCCACTTTCCATTCAATTCACTGACAAATAAAGGCCACTAGAGCCAATAAAACCTTTAAAAAATAATAATAATAATTCATGTCCCTTGACCATGTGCATTTTGTCATCTTCAAACCACAATCTGCAGTTTGAAAAAAGGTGCTCTGGTCGTCATGCTGCTGGGATGCTTTTATTACCAATCAGCAGTACGTTTACCCCAAAGCATCACCTATTTACCCAAAGTGCCTTCTTGAACCCGCAGTGTCCAGCTGAGCTTCTCAAACCACTTATCAGTTCAGCACTCATAACAACGTTGTAAATTAGTTTATGTAAAACCATTGTTTTGGTGATTTCCTGAAGGTGGAACATCAGAAAGAGCAGGAGTTTCTTAATGCGACTGAAACCAATTTTAAAAAATCAAAAAAATTTTAAGCCATGTTTGATATATGCGTCATTTTAATCCTTTAAGGTCACTCACAAACTCTAACAAACTAGTCCAAAAAACTCGCCGAAAACTCTTTTAGTAAAATCCAAAATGCCACCACGATCGGTTCTCTTCCTGTCTCCAAATCTCTCTCCAGAGCCGCTGTCTCACCGCGTCTCTCACTCTACTCTATTTTATAGACAAAATTTTACAAACTGTGAACTTTTTCTTTCCACGTCGTAGAACTCCAGAAAAATATGTTGACATTTATGCTTTTTAAAAGGACAAAATATGAAAAGTTGTAAGCGTTGTGAATATGTTTTCAAGGCACGGTAACAATCATGTAGACATTTTTGTGTGCCTAGCAACCCAAGCTGTTAAACAGTGACGAGCCTCCTGTTATAATTCAACCCCTTGTCCTGAACCTACTCAGCCAGGAATAGCATGGGCAGGAATCCGAGCTCCTGCCTGGGTCATGGGTCTAAATTTAGCTGAGGGATTTAAGGTTTGTCCGGCTGGTGTGAGTTACAGTGGTCTTAAAATGGTCAAGCCTTGATGTGTTCCGGGTGTGTGGATCCAGTTGATGAGCCTGATTTATGGTCTTTTCTTACAGAAATTACATTTCATCATCTTGTGTAGAACTCTCATCATTTGGCAAAGTACAATAAAAATCTGGTGACTGTTTGCATACTGTGAACTGTTCTTGTTTTCTAAGAAAACATAGAAACTTTAATAATGTTCTCAGAAAGAGAAGTAGACTTCCTATGAAGTCTACTATATGTAGCTACAGTACATCCTGGTAAACTCCTGTTGTTGCTCTGTCTGTCTTAAAGTCTCACTGCAGGAAAAGTGTTGCAGCTGTTCAACTTTCTTCTTTTTGTGTCTGTCAATCATTGCCTTCTCTCTATCATCATATAACTCTAGTCTGAACACTGGGGGCTGAGCCACGACCTGAACGGATGCAGAGGTTGCGAATGTGATATTGGAGGGGCGCTCGACAACCAGTGAGTGGCGCCGTAAATTCAATCAGAAATCAATTTATTCTTTGATGATTCCATTCAGGGTCTGAACATTTTCCATATATGTGTTTTATTTCCAACATACAATAATTAAACTTGATTTCTCTCTATAAATTGAATTGTGTTTACATTTATTGGAATTATTCTGCGGCATGGGGTGCACCAATAAATCTGCCCCAGTTTCCCTAATTTTAGGAGATCGGTGATCAGCCGATACTTGAATGTGAAACCGATCTGATTCACTAATCTCATCTACCTCCTAAATCAGTGACTGTCCCTTTTTGCTCTGTCGTAAGAGAGGATTTCCTGCCAGACCTGGCCACCAGGTCATGTCACATGTGCCTGGTTAACAACAGTGAAGAAAGCTTCATGGAAAAACAGCAAACATCACAAATCTTTCATGATATATTTGAACTGTAGTATTTCTTGCTGCCAAACACAATATGTAAATCTTGATACCTATCTGATGTCACCATAGTTTATATATAATGTATGTTAACTTGTAACCGTCCCATTTCAACGAGTCGTATAAAATATCTGTTAAAATTATGAATCATGTATATGGTTTAAATGATTTTGCACCCACTCTCCTGATGTTATTTCATGTAAGTTATATGACTTGGTGAGCTTAGTCTTTTTCTCCTTGTACACCTTTTGTTTATTACAGAGTTTTGCTAAAGGTAGGTCTAAATATCCTCTTTAAACACTTCAGCTATAATCAAGAGTTAATGGCCTGTAAACTCAGACCTTATTAGCGTTCGAACTCCACAATGCGTTTCTCATTAGGTAATTTCTTCACTACATTACATATCAATTAGAATTGCTATGTAAAGAGTTTAGCCACAGCTATTGGCACTAATAACAATAAGAGTTCTCAATGATCTGAGAAGTACAGATCACTTTGATCTGTACTTTTCACAGCACAGCCAAAACTGTGCTGTGAACAGAAACTCCAACAGTTTCTGTTCAGCTCTTTTTCTTTTTGTCATCCGCCCATCTATTAGAAGGAATTATGGCAAGATTACGCACTCTTAGTTTGTCTTATTGTGATGAGCTATAGAGTAGACTCTATAGCTCATCACAATAAGAGATGAGCTATAGACCCATGCAATAAATTACAATATTTTTGAAAAGTCATTGATTGAACTTTATCACAAAGTGAAACACATAATATAGATTAATTACACACACAGATGGATGTTTGAAAGACATTATTTCTGTTATTTATGAGGATCTTCAACTTTCAGCTAATTAAAACAGGACATTTAAATTAGATTATTACACCACACTATTAAAAAAACTATTTCTAATATAGAAAAACGAACTTAATGAAAAGTATGTTTAATATCTACTTAAATGTTTCCATTTTTAAAAAATACTTTTTATTTGATAAACCAGTTTCATCACAATGCATATTCTATTTTTTTAATATGACTGTACATGATACTTAGCAACATGTTCACCCATTAATTCCAACCTCCTTAAGATGTTAATGTTAGCTCTGTAAAGATTTGTAGGGCAACATTAGTCCTAAATACCACTGTGTATGCACTCTTTTTAGATGCTCCATGGATAGTGGTCAGTGTCGCTGCCGCAGTCACATAATGGGACGCGATTGCACACAGGTGGAGTCTGGATATTTTTTTATGGCTCTGGATCACTTCGTTTATGAAGCTGAATTTGCTCAAATGGGGCAGGTAAGTTTTACCGCATTTTCAACAGAAACCTTTTCAACTTTGATATATTTGATCTGTTTGTTTCTGGGTGCATGGTTTCAGGGTTGCACCTTAGAGACCAGGGAACATCAGCCCGGTCGCCCCGCTCAGTGGACAGATATCGGCTTCGCTCAGGTCCCTCAAGGCGGCACTTTGGAGTTTCTGATAAATAACATACCTTACTCTATGGAATATGATTTAGTCATCCGCTACGAATCCCAGGTTTGTATTATGACTCATGTTAATCTGAGGTCTTTTTTGGTTGTGTACTCCTCAGCTATGAATGAGAAGTTGAATGGAATCTAGTCTGACTATAACGCTGTATCAAATTAAAATAACTTTTAAACATGGACATTTCTGACTGTTATTAACAGCAGACCTAACTTGTCAGTCAGCCCTCTGTCAAATGGAGCAAAATGGGCCGGTGACTGATTTTAAGGTAGACTAGTTCAGTGGATAAGATCAGTTTCACATTGTCAACCTCCCAAAACCATGGGATTTATTGATGTATCCATAACCCAATCCTTTATGCTGCCTTCTTGTCTTCAAGTGTTCAAGAATGATTCCCTGAATCATTTCCCTAACAAATAACCATTTTTTTTGGCTTCTTTAGTTTTGATTTCTTTGTATGTGTGGACTACTTGGGTTGCTACCGACATCTGTTGTGAATTTCTTTTTAATTGGTAATATTTTTAACAAGAAACACATTGGCGTGTTTGACACTTATTTTCCCTGCTGTACATTGGTCTTAGTTGGGTTGTTTTTTTAGTTTATTTGCCTGGGAATCATTTCAAGGAATTTATACCCTCTGAACTCTAGATGCCCCGGGACTGGGAGGAGGTGCAGATAACTGTGATCCGTCCAGGTTCCATTCCCACCAGCAGCCCTTGTGGGAACACCATCCCAGATGACGACAGACTCACCGTCCCTCTGCCAGCCGGAGCCAGGTGTGCGACTCATGCAAACAAGCAATGTCCCACACGCACGCATACTGTGTGTGTGTGAGTACACACACACACACACACACAGATTTCTTTACAGACTTGTATATTCTCATCCAAGCACCAACACTTGTGAGCTTTTCTTTCAGTGTTGATGGGAACTGAGTGCTGCCTCTGTCTTCCCAAGGTTTGTGGTTCTTCCTCAGCCAGTGTGTTTGGAGAGAAGTGTGACATACTCCCTCCGCTTGGAGTTCACACGTTATCAAGATGCTAACAGCATCCTCAACGGAGCAGACTACGCTGTCATCCTCATAGACTCTGTGAGATCAAATTGCGTCTTTGGATCTGCAGTTCTAGTGTCTGGTGATATCCTCTGACTGTAATGGCCGTCTCCGCTCCAGATTGTGCTGATGCCGCGTCACTCCTCCATGGAGATGTTCAACACTGGGGATCTTGCCTCAAACGTCAGGAAGCAGACCTTTGAGCGGTACCGGTGCCAGGAGGGAGCAAGGAGTGTGATCCGCCCACAGATCAGCGATACCTGTGCTAAACTCATCAGCAGCATGTCAGCCGTTATTAATGATGGAGCCTTGGGTGAGGAAATGACAGTCTCTTTCGTTTACATTTAAGCGAAAGAGACTGTCTTTTATTTTATATATATATATATATACACACAAACACACTTGCCAGAAGTACTCTTATCCATATACTCCCACACAATATAACTATGTCTTATCTGTCATGAAGGAAAATTTTCCAAGGCAACGGATTTTAAGTGGGATTACAAAAGGGAAACAAATGAAGTACAATGCATGAAATGTAACAGTGGGGAGTGTAATAGTAGGACTCATAAGGTGCTGTTAGAATAGAACTTATTTTTGTGCTGTTTTCCATCGGATTTGTTTGCTAACCTCTAAAAATAACAGAAAAGGTCTGACTATACAGGGGAAACTGACCCACATAACCATGACAAGTTTGTTTTCCTGGGGAAGATTCATTAAGAGGAGCTTATTAGACCCAAAAGTCTGCAGAAGTTTTACATTCGGTTAAATTCAATTAAAAGTAAATCATTTTGAAACAGGACAAATGTGAACAGCTGAAGATGGGGTTATTTTTCATGTCTTTTGTATTATAATTTTAATATTTTTCATTTGTTTATGCAAGTTAATTTTGCTTCAGTACTGAATCACTGCATGTAAAATTATGCTTTGATAAATTTTGTTTATGTCTACAACAGGTTATTCCTGTTTCCCTCCCTCTCAGATGTAGAATGTCAGACATTTTACATCCCTCTCTCTCCCCTCCAGCCTACCTCAGAGCTGAGGGTAGGCTGGAGGGGAGAGAGAGGGACATTAAGAAACAAGAGATCAGCCCCTTAAAGAAACAGTTGAAACAAAGAAGATAACATTCAAACTGTAGAGACAAGGTCCAAAACATACAGAAGCCTGTGCGTTAATTGCACAGTTAAAACATTAATGGTGTGTGATTAACCTGTTAACTTTGGCAGCCCTAATATACACATATAGATATATATATTTCAACTTCGGCTGAAATGTATATATATCATGTTTTTGCTCCATCAGCTTGCAACTGTGACCCTCAGGGGTCCATCAGCTCCCTTTGTGATCCCCGTGGGGGCCAGTGTCGCTGCAGGTCCAACATCATTGGTCGGCGCTGTGACAAGTGTGCACCGGGAACTTACGGCTTCGGACCCTCAGGCTGCATACGTGAGGAACTCGCATAAAGACACACAATATCTTCTTAATTCCTCTACAGGACTTTTGCTTAACTTTAAGATTAAGAGTGTAGTGGAGTTTTCTCAAAGTTGGAAAACAATATCCATGCTTTGGATATCCTTCGTTAAATAAATCTGTGATTTTGTCAATTAGACAGCTGTAAGTCGTGCGCTTCACAATTCTGGCCGTTATGGAAGAGTATCGAGAAGAAAGGGGTGGTGAAAAGAAGAGAACCAGAGCATCACCTGGGCATGAAAATTATTGTTCAGATGCTTTCCTTCCGTTTTGACCCAGCTTGAGATATTTTGCAAGGAAGAATTAGCAGAAATATTTTATTTTAGTTGTAGATATTACAAAGCTGGTGGAGACATTCCCAAAAAGGTTTACAGCTGCAATCACAGCAAAAATAGTAGAAGTAGCAATACTAAGTCACTGGTTGGGGGCAAATTCAAATGCACTGCACACTTTTCAGGTTTTAATCTAAAGAATTATTTAATTTTTCCTTCTACATCATAACTATGCTTTGCTGTTCTAGCTTGTGTTACTCGTTTCAGGTAAGATCCAATAAAATACGCAGTAGTTTATGGTTGTAAAATGGTGAAATGTGAAAAATTGAATGGGTATAAATACGTTTTCAAGGCAATGTAACATGTGCAATCTTTGCATAGGATTTAATGTTAGATTTAATGTTACACACCTTTAAGAAGTTGGAAGACTTATGGTTGGCACCCTCTACTGTTTCTAAGTAAATATTTCTAAAAGAAACCTCTCTTCCCTGCCTTTCCTCCTCCCCCCCCACCCAATCTACTGCTCCTGGTCCCACATCCTGTGCTTTGTCTCGGCAGCATGCGAGTGCAGCTCAGAGGGGTCAGTGACTCGACTCTGTGACAAGTACACCGGGCAGTGCCAGTGCCGGCCCGGGGCGTTTGGTCAGAGGTGCGATGGGTGTCAGGCAGGTCACTGGGGCTTTCCCAGCTGCCGCCCCTGCCAATGTAACGGACATGCCAACCACTGTGACCAGAGAAGCGGAGTCTGCATCAACTGCAGGGACAACACCGGAGGGGACAGTTGTGACAGGTGGCTTTCCAGAATACATTTGGTTAAAACGTTATTTGAATGAATTATGCAATGCAGTAAAATGTTATGTACACCGCTTACAGAGCAAGAGATCATTTTGAACTAATCTCAGTTGTGGCTAAACTCGTTTCTCATTTTCTTTGAATGAGGTTGTTTCGTCTCCTGTAATCAGGTCAGAGGAATCCTTTTTTCACTTAAAAAAACAAAATGTTTATTCAAAATTTTTATTTATGTGAACAGCTCCTAAATGCTGCCAGAATAATCCAGACATGATGTCTTCTTTCTTTTTGTTTCCTTATGAGTTAAATGATATTTAACTCACTATGAACATAACTTTGACCTCGACAGGAGTTTTAGGAAACCTACATCCTATCATCCATTATTTTTTTTAACTTTATTTGTGTTCCTGTAGGTGTGCCAATGGTTATTATGGGAACCCAGTTTTGGGTATATCATCTGGTGGTCAGTGTCGCCCATGCCCATGTCCAGATGGCCCCCACAGTGGACGCCACTTTGCCACATCCTGTTACCAAGACAACCGCAATCGACAAATTATCTGCAACTGTAACCAAGGTTACACAGGTAAGCATCAAATAAGTAAAAGTTACAATGATGAAAGTGTGGATAGACAGAAATTAAATTGATTTAATGCAATGAAACAGGATTTTATGTACGTATGTATTTATGTATGTACCTATGTATGAAATGTAAAATATCTATATCGATCTACCTATCGATCGGTCTGTCTGTCTATCTATCTATCAATCAATCAATATAAATATACAGGGGTGCCTGAAGCTGTACGGCTGTACGCACTGTACGTACCTCAAGGTTTTCCTCAGAGTATTTTTATTATTTTCCCCATTTGCTATTAACAAAATTGTAGGAAAAAAAATAAAAAAGGTCTTTTGTGTACGTAGCCCAAGTCTTTTTAAGTCTGTGGGGGTGGGCACATGAATGTCCTAAATCTGAATGTTATTGGTCAGTTTTGTTTATTTGGCGCTCTTTCTGTCAGCTAAAAATAAATATCTAGACGTGTCGCTGACGCAGATCTAACAGGAGTTGTTCTGATCCCAACTGAGCTTTTTATCTTGCATGTGCGCAGTCCATGTGGGCTTTTACGAGTTTTTTGTGTATAAAAAAACACAAAAATCCATTGGCCCCATCAATCCTCCATTGACAGACTGTGACATCTTCCGTGCTCTTCCTCAGCATCACGTTAGACTGGGAGAGCTGAACAGTTAAATCTAGTCAAAACATCACAGAGAGGAGAAATGAAGCAAACCTTGTCGCTTCACATCCTTCTCTGGAAGTCTCAGATAAACCACCCGAGCATCAGCATCCTCCTCCTCACACGGGTAGGCTTTGCTTTCGTGTCTTTATTATTTAGTATAATTTATTTTTTTTAAATTACAAAATGCTATGTGGGCATATAGGTTTGTGTGTGTGTGTGTGTGTGTGTGTGTGTGTGTGTGTGTGTGTGTCACACTGTGCGTGACAGTTGAGCTTTGTGTGGATCAGATCTGCGGCTTCTGTGGCATGCGGTTTGCGTTCATGTGGCCTGTCAATGTGGTTTAGGTTTGTGCAGTTTATGTATGTTAGGGAAGTGGCTGTGTTTGTGTGGATCAGGTGCGTACCCTCCAAATATATCCTATAGGCACCCCTGTAAATATAGATTGATATAGATATAGATCAATATCGACACATATAGATACATATGTATTGTGTTGTCAAAGTGTTTGGTTTTTATGTCACAAATGAATCATTCAGCTCATCATATTTTTATTTTCTATGAGACAAAGTTGACTTTTGTAAATAAAAAATTAGTTTTTGATTATTTCACATCTTAGGGAAGACAAGCTATCCAAAACAATCTAATCCTATGTGATTTTTTTAAAACTTTCTTCGACCTGATAAATGTTCATGCCAACTATTTGTCCTATTAGCTCCCATCAAACATGTGCAACGTCTCACAATGAGTCTTTTACTTTGCTTGGGGGAATTTTGGCCCACCCCTCTTTATTGACTTGCTTCTAGTTCGGCCACATTGGAGGGTTTTCCTGCATTAAATCGCCTGGCATGGCCTTCAAATTTAAGTTCTTTAAGTAGTTATTTTAAGTCATCTTCTCCAAAATCTACTTTTTTGTTTGTTTTTGGAGTTATTAAACTTGCTGCTTTGCTTCAGGTGGTTGTGCTGTATAAGTTCAGTGCAGTTGAGGTCTAGGTCACAGACCGACAGCTGGAAATTCTTCTAACCCTAACTTTAACCCTTGCTTTTTGTAATCATCTTAACCTGATGTTAAAATAAGCTTGATAATCTGAAACATTTTAGTGTCGCAAAAAAGCAGAACTGAGAGCAGATCTATAAGAGAGCAAACAATTTTCAAGGCACTTTTTGTGAAGTAAAAACTTCCAGTGAGGTTATAACAGCAGTGATTCTGTTTGGGGTTTAGTGAATGGTAATGGTTTTCATTTCCTTCCTCCCCTGTACTACTGGCACAGGGATTGTTAAACGCTCCGGGGCGACCGTTTTTAAGCGTGAGTAATGACAGTCGGCCCTCTCCCATTCCTGCTACCCTCTCCTATTTTTTTTATTCTTTATTTTTGTTTGTTTTGTTTTAATCCACCGAGCCTACTGTCCTCCTCACCAGTCTTACCCATGCATGAACCCAGCAGCACTGTTGTGCTACAACACACTTCCATGTGAGACCTGGTTCAAAAGATGGTTCAGTTTTCCTCTCACTTCCTGAGTTGTGATGTTTGCACCTAAGGTAACAGTCACAGATTAAATGATGCAAAAACCAGCTTTGAGCCAGGTCAGAGTAAATATCCATCAAACTGAGACCTGACCCAGAATCTTTCTACAGTAAGTAAAACTGGATGTTCCTCAGTCTGGTTCAGTGTCTTGCTAAGCAGTTGATGCACGACTGAATGATGTCACTATAAAAAGCATTTTAGTCCTTGTTTTGTGGTGATATTTGTTACATTTTTGTTCCAATCTCTGTTTTTTGTAATCTTTAACATGCCCATGGTCAATTCAGATTGCATTGAGGATCTTTCCAAATCTGAATTTTAACCATTCTCCTGTGAGTGGTAACTATGTACACCAGAAGCCGAGATAAATTCATAATGGTTGTGTAAACGAGCAATTACTAGAAAAATTGCTGTACTTTTTGTTTTAATTCAAAAACAAGATTATGGGGTTTTAAGCTTTCTTTAACATAAAATCACATTCCATAATAACAGAATAGAAGATGCAATCTGCTGAAGCTTGTCAGTTTAAAAGTACATTAAAAAAAAACAATCTTTAAGAAGGTGTTGTTATTTTGAGGATCATTTTTGTTTGTCATTATTTTGTTGTTAACGGTGTAAAGTTTTGGTCAAAAAAAGCCACTTTTTTTTATCATGTTTGATTTGTAAAAGCATTAAAACGGGAAAACATCCAAATACTTTTTAGAGGCACTGCATCATCCTCACTGTGTTGTGTTTAGCTATGAGTAACTAAAGCTGATACTGGTGACACAGCTTTCCACATATGTTTATCTCCATCCTTTCAAGACTTATGTTTTTTGAGAAGGAAATGGCTGCCTGTAACTATTTAGACCTGATTCAGTAATAGAAAAAAGACACAGTTAAACCAAACTGCCCCATTTCTGCTGCAAGTTTAACAATATCCCTGCTTCCCCCCTCCCCCATTCCATCCACCATAAAATCAAGTTGGGAAATCCTTAAGTGCACTTTTCATTGAAATGTGTTTGCTTCTCCCTCTTCCTGTTTCAACTCAGGCGCCCGGTGTGAAGAATGCGCCCCAGGTTACTACGGCAACCCCTCTCAGCCGGGAGGGCGTTGTCAGCCATGCCAGTGCAACAATAACATAGACATGTCAGACATGGACGCATGCGACAGGCAGACTGGGGAGTGCAGGAAGTGCCTTTACAACACAGAGGGCTCCAACTGTGGCATCTGCAGGAGCGGATACTTTGGAGATGCGTCCCGACGCAACTGCAGGAGTTTGTAAAAGTTTTCTAAAAACATAATCTGTCCAGAAAAGAAAATAGATTGTTTCATTGACAGATTGTGTTTATTTCTTTATTTTTTCCTTGTTCAGAGTGCATATGCAACTTTTTGGGCACGGAGCGCAGCCAGTGCATGGAGCGTGAAGACTGTGTGTGCCAGCGTGCCACGGGCCAGTGTCAATGTCTGGCAAATGTCGTAGGTCTGGCATGCGACCACTGCGCCCCCAACCACTGGAACCTGGCCAGTGGGAACGGCTGTGAAGCGTGCAACTGTGATCCCAACAACTCTGTCACATCCTCCTGCAATGAAGTAAGTAAGGCATGGAGCTAAGCACTGTTCTATGGCAGGTCATGTTGCTTGACATTGGATGTTTGCACATATAAGATAAAGGATTAAACAATGGTAACTAGCCTGTGAGTGTTACAGCTGTGGGCATTAATGGGCATAGTGAGAATTCTTTTAGCATTAAGGAGTTTATGGAAGCTAAGGAACAAGATGGAAGGAGATCCTCTGATCTGAAAGGAAATTTAAAGTAAGTTTAAAGTCCTAAGAGTTGTATTTCTTTTGCTTTCTGTACCACAGTTTACAGGGCAGTGTCAATGCCGAGAAGGGTTTGGAGGAAAGACCTGCACAGAATGTGGGGAGAATTTCTGGGGAGACCCCCGGACTCTGTGCAGAGGTCAGAAACATAACGATTCACTAACTTAGTACACATGGTCAGTTAAGTATTTTAGTACATTCTGCAGGTGTTTTATTTAACCACTCAAACCAATTTTGTATAATATTAAAAAACAATACATAAAAACAGAAATATACAAATAATTCAATTACTACTTAAAATAAGAAAATAAATATATTAACTTTTATGTTATCTTTTATTCATTGTGTTGAAAAGCTAAATAATCTTTGCTATTACCATTCACTAACACTTGACAGTATATCTCAACTGCATCATCAGTGTGTGTGTGCAGTAATCATATTGTAAAGGACAATGTCATATTGGAGTGCAGTAATTGTTGGCTAATACATTTTATGAGCTATAAAGTTGTATTTTTCATGCTAATGCTATATTTAGCCAGTAGACATATTTGATATGGCCAAAAATGATAAAGGTATCTTGCAGGATACCTTTATCCTGCGAGATAAAGGTTATCCTTCCTGAAACTAAAAACTTTAGTTTCAAGTAGAAAGAGAAAGAAAAAAGAGAAAAACAATAAATCATGCAAATGGAAATTATTGAGCTTGTTTTTTCATGTGATTAATTGATTTATTGTTTATTGTGACAGGCCTACTAGGAAACATAGATCAAAAAGATAAAAACAGACCAATATTATGCCCGATGAAATATTTTTTTAATATTAAGCAGCCCTCTTGTGTTTTCCCTCTGTAGCGTGTGACTGTGACTGGCGAGGGATTGAGACGTCTCAGTGTAACCGCGGGACCGGACACTGTGTCTGCCGACAGGGGGTGTCGGGCGTTCGCTGCGACCAGTGTGCCAGAGGCTTTGCCGGCCAATTTCCCAACTGCCAGCCCTGTCACCAGTGCTTCGGAGACTGGGATCGGATAGTTCAGGTGCAGCTCTGAGTGAAAAACGAGGGAGTTTATTCTCAAACAAATACTGATTAAACGTGAAAAATTGTTGTTTTCACTCTTATCATCAGGACCTGTCAGTACGCACCAAGACTCTTGCGGACCGGGCCAATGAGATTCAAAGCACTGGGCTTATTGGACCTTATGAGAAAACCTTCAAAGACCTGGAGGCGAAGCTGGCTCAAGCTCAGGCCATCGTCAACGCAAGAAATGCCACGACTGCAGCTGTGGCTACTCTGATGGCTCTTATTGAGGATCTCAGGTACTTCTGTTTCACTCCACTACTTTTTAATTTATTTATTTTTGACAGACAATAAAAGATAAAACTGAAATAATAACGAGACAAGTAGTCATGCCAATTGACATGCAATTTTACACCTTTCATGCACATAAATATACAGTCCTTTAAGTTTACACACGCCGAATAATCTACATCTACATAAAGTGACACTTAAACCTCACATTATTGTCATGGATTTAACATATTATTAATCAAATTTTTACCTTTGAGACACTCATCCAATAATTACGATTACCATTGTAGATAGAAAAAAGGAGTAGTACATTTCTGACAAAAACTCAAACATTTTTAGATTAATCTCAGAAATTTTCTAGAAAAAGACCTGGAAATTTCCTCGTTTTTTTCTAGAAGATTTCTGAGATTAATCCAAAATTTTCTGAGTTTTTCTTCTTGCAAATGTTTTACTTTTCAAAGCTGAAATTTTTTACTTTTGATGATCAGAAATGTACACTTTTATTGTCAAATATTTCTGACATTAATCTCAAAGCCTCCTCTTATATTACTCAACCTTGTTGTGTATCAAAGGGCACAAATTGGTGAGACAACCGAAGCCCTAAACCACGTGGAGGGAGATTTAACAATCATCCAGGATCGAAACTCTGACGCAAGCAAGGAGCTGAATACTCTGGAGCGGGAGGCTCGAGAACTGAACCTCACATCGGAGCAGCTGAATCATCAACTGGATATCCTGAAAAACTCAAATTTCTTAGGTGGGATGAAACAAAGCTCAGACGAAACTGTTGTGTTTTCCATTTCTAACATGCACCCCAACTGATCCGGTCCTTTTTCTTCCTCCAGGAGCATATGACAGCATCCGCAGCTCCCACAACATGTCTCGAGACGCTGAGCGACGGGCCAACCAGTCAACCACCACCAAGCCTAACACAGTCAGTCAGTCAGCAGACACTCGCCGCCGCACCGAGCGCCTGATTGCCGGGAAGAAGGACGACTTCAACCGGAAGAGCGCAGCAAACAAGCGGGCTCTGGGGGAGCTGAAGGCCCGAGCCCAGGGTCTGGACATGAAAACGCTCAATGAGAAGGTTGGGTCCATTGCTTTGTTCTTTGAAGCACTGCTTTCAAGTTTTTGACACCACAAGGTGTTTTTTAATCCCATGCCTGAATGCCCTGATTTCCTTCATTTTTGGTGATCGGCAATTGGCAACTGATCTTATCACATCTCAGCCACCATCTTATTTCTCTCTGCCATGAGAGAGGGATGACTGACAGACCCGCCCACCAGGTCACGTCTGCACATGTGCAGATAACAACAGTCAATCCATCGTTACCAACTTAGCAATCAAAAAAATTGGCATCAACCAAAATCTGAATCGGCAGGTGAGGTTTGTTAAAGATCAGGGATCAGCCAAAATATTGCAATCAGTGCACTCCTACCCATTAAAATAAAGAAAAGGCACTTGCATAAAATAGTTTTATTTGGTTTCTTAGATTCCTAAGTAAGTCTAACTAAAATTAAAATTTGTAGAATAGTTTACATTACAGTAAGCCTGATACAATAGACATAATTAAAATGAGCTCAATAATTTTCATTCTGATGATTATATTTTTCAGGGCAATTTTGTTTATAAAAACATGATAAACCATTTTATTTATGGTTTCTTTTGTTTGTGGCTTTTATTTCTGTTTCGTGTTTTGGTTTTGGTTGTTGTTTCGTTTTGGATATTTAAACATAACAGTTCCAGTGATAATGTTTTTTCCCCAAAATTAAAGTTTATTGGTCTTTGAGAGAACAAACTTGCATTATTGTGAGTATATTTGTTAAAAATATTCTCAAAACAACATTGCTGTTTTTCACAATATTTCTGGGACAATTTATCATCCAGTAAAAATTTTTCTTATGACAAGCTTATATAACACCTTCAATCACGTTTAATATTACATAAAAGTGAGGAAAGTTCAAATTTATTCCGTATTTACTTTAGCTGTGAAGCTCTGCTAATATTCTCCGTTTGCGCCAACAGATCTGTGGTTCTCTAGATGATGTTCCCTGCACAGAGAACCCCTGTGGAGGAGCTGGCTGCCGTGACGACGAAGGGAACCGTCACTGCGGAGGCCTGAACTGCAATGGAGCCGTGGCCGCAGCTGACACTGCTTTGGAGAGAGCCAAACATGCAGAGAAGGAGCTGAACAAAGCCATGGGGGAGATGCAGGAACTATTCACCAAGGTAAGACTACACATGGAGCACACAGAGGCTATCACATGGTCTGCAACATGTACCAACCAGAGAGCCAATTTCACTCTCAGTCCAGCTACATACATCTGATTTAGAGCCAAATATGTTGGATGATAACTTAAGCTTTCTGTCTGTGGTCATTTTAAAGAATCACCCTTTTATTTCTGTTTTTTGGTTTTAAAACAAAGAAAAACTTAAATCAATTTATTGATGCATTTTCTGGGATGTGGAAAATTATGCAAATAAAAAACACTAAGTTTACAACATAATGAGTGAGAAAAAAATTAACAAATATTGGTGATACCTGTGTCATTCTGTCGTGAAAATTCAACGCAGGATTTGTTTCATGCAAAATAAAACACAAAAGTCCCCAGCTAAAATCTGGATTTTTTTAATCTATATTTTTAAATATTTTTGTTTTTCTAAACAAAAACAAAAGAGCCACTTTCAGGTTGCAGACCCCTAATCATTCTAAGACATTTATCATGACAAATGATATGACAAATGCCCACAACTATCAATACTTTTGTAAGGTACTGTATCCTAAAATGTCCACGTTTATATTTTTGGAAACTTTTCATTCTGAAGTTTGCTTTTTTCAGCAGGAATTTTTTATTCTTGTTATATTTGTGAAATTTCATTGTTGTCTTTCTGAAGGTTAATTACTTACCTGTATGCTGTGCAGGTAAAGGAAGCTAAGGCCAAGGCAGAGGAGGCTAAGGGTAAAGCCCAAGCTGCTCTGGATAAAGCCAAAGCCACAAAGAACAAAGTGGAGCGCTCCAACAACAACCTCAGAGACCTGATCAAACAGATCAGGGACTTCCTCACTCGTCAGTCTTCGATAAGAGTCCACGCTTGCTGAATAACAGCAGTCACTGTTAGTGCAGCCTCCTGTGCTGAACCCTGACTCCCCTTGATCTCTTTACAGAGGAGGGAGCCGATCCAGACAGCATCGAGGCGGTGGCGAACCATGTGCTGCAGCTCTCCATCCCCGCCTCACCGCTACAGATCAGACAACTCGCCGACGAGATCAAGGACCGCGTCCGCAGCCTGTCCAACGTGGACGCCATCCTGCAGCAGACACAGGATGACGTTCAAAAGGCAGAGAAACTGCTACTGGACGCCAAGAGGGCAAGGTAGTGATAACGGAGTCAGATTGCCTTTTTGTGGGGAAGTTTTTTTTAAATACCTGAGCTAATTTACTGACATTTGTTCATTGTTGATGGTAAGGCATCGTGCTGAGGGTTTGAAAAGCACAGCGGAGACTGTGAAGCAGGCCTTGGTGGATGCTAAGACAGCCCAGACTTCAGCTGAGAAAGCCATAGCGAGTGCCAGGGCAGACATCAGAGACACTGAGAATCGACTGGCTGAGGTCAGCATCGTCTTAGTGCTGTGGTTGAAATGCAGAAGAAATGACAAGCATGGAGGATTTTTAATATGAATCTCATATTAATTTTATAGAACAAAATGTTCAGCAGTGCTACTCAGCATTTATTTGAACACTAGATAAAGATGTTTTTAAAAAAATAAAAACATAAAAAGTCTAAAAGCTGGGATATGTAACTTTTATTTAAAAAGTCTCTTTTTACATATTTGTTAAAAGTGACACCATGTCGTGACAGTATGAGACAGAAAATCTGTGAAAAGATAGATGTCCTTCACATCCTCCAAGTGCTACTAACTTCGTCTGAAGAAATACACTGCTCCCGGTCAAAAACAACCAATCAGAGCCAGGAGGAGGGTCTTAATGCTGTCAATCAACAGCATTAAAACCCTGCTAATTTAGAAATTTAGTACATTTCTAAATGTGCTAATGGCCTAGAAACAACTTAACATTTCAGGAAAACTTTTTTTCCACTGTCATCCATTTTCATTGTTTCAGTTGCCAAACAAAATTTATTTAAATTGATCATATGTAAAATATTGGTATCTGAAAAAATATGATTGATTCATATTAATTAATTGCAAAGCCTCTAATAATATGAAGTTCTTTTCTAAATCATATTAATTTGAAAATGTATTTTGAAGTGATTCTTACTCAATTATTCTACTTGGGGGGCGGGGGGGGGTGTGAAAGTATTGACTATTTCTTAATTTTTACCCTGAAATAATGCTACTTTAATAAAAAAAAACTTGTAGATATTTATTTTAATGCTTTTTGCACACGGGTCAGCACTTTAAGTTTTTAAATAATTCAAGTTTGAAAGTATATCTTTCTATTGCCATATATAATATTGTTACTTTTTGGTGTTTGCTGCCCCCTGGTGGTCACCAGTTGTTTTCAGTTTTTTTAAAAGAAAACAGTGTGCTCAGTATGTCAACAATGACTCAGCCAGATGAGCTCCCTTCAAGCCAAACTGCGTGTGATTAAATTATCATTTGCAAACTCTTATTCTACATAGATTGAGACAGAAACCTCCAACAGTGAGAAGAACCTGGATGATGCAATGGGTCGGCTTGGCACACTTGAACAAGAGATCAATGTGCTGAAGACCAAGCGAGCCAACAACAGCATGGCAGCAGCCCGAGCTGAAGAGACGGCCACCATGGCCCGGGACAAGGCAAACGAAGCCAAGCAGGTCTGTGTCTGACTGCACGATCCTCGTATCGTTTAAAGGGGCAGATTTATGTAAAATCAACCTAATTGAGCTTCATATCTTAATGTTATTCCCTTATCAAAGACATACTTGCAGTGTTGCCTTGATTCTTTCATGGATGTTTGAGAAATTATTTAATCTAATATGGAAACCATTAAGCTTTTCAAAACACCGGGTTGGACTTAGCGCCACCTTTGAGACGCAGCTCCTTCTCTGAGCTGCAGTTTCTGAGCTTCAAGGCTTCCTTCCCTGCAACTCCCCCATTCAGTTCCTTCAGTCTAGCCATATATTGTTAAATATTGGTAAATATTGTACTTATCAATATTTAACACCTTGCGGAGTAGCTTGCAAATAACCACAGTCTCAACAAATAACCACTGTCTCCTTGGAGATCAATAAAGTGTATTCTGTTGTATTTTATTAAACAATCCACATTATGCTCAGATTCTAGACGGCCAGCTGACAGACAAATTCAACGAGGTGCAACAACGAGTGGACACCAAGGCCAAGGCCGTGCGGGACGCCAAGAAGAAGGCAGAGAGTCTCCGAGAGGAAGCCAAGGAGCTCCTCAACGATGCTCAGAATAAGCTACAGAAACTAGCAGGTGCTGCTTAGTTGTAGAGGAATTGCCTACGTTTCAGGAAGAAAATGGAGCATGTAGTTGATTAAAGGTGACATTTTAAGGCTGAAATATTTTTTCTTTTTCATGCTTGGTGCAGAGCTGGAGAAAAACTATGAGGAGAACCAGAGGAAGCTGGAGGGGAGAGTCCGGCAGCTGGACGGTTTGGAGGACAAAATGAGGAGCATCCTCAACGACATTAACAAACAGATCCAGATCTACAACACATGCCAGTAAACGAGCCCCTCCAAAACCGCAAGGAAAGACGTCCACTACTGTTATTTTATGTTAGATATATAGAGACATGGTGCTAGGCTTTCAAGGGAAAATAAATCTCTCTGCAAGCCAGTGTCCATATGGTGAACCCAGTTAGTGTTTTCCATTCAAATGGAAATGGCTAATTCTTACATTAAAAAAACATAGTAACGGCAAAGGATGTTAAAGTTTGTCAATGAGCACATATATTACTCACATTTAGTTTGTGGTTAATACTGTTGTTTTAAATTTGGAACACAACTTTGAATGTTTGCATTTAAGTTTTCAAAACCAATATGTATTATTCCAGAGTTCACTATAGAACTAAGAGTGGTATCTTTGAATCACCATAACAATTTGGCTGCAAACGGCTACAATGCTGTGGACATGCTTCTGTTCCATAGGTGCATTACATCATAAAAGCCATGGAAAGGGCTTAAAAAGTTAAATTAAAATCAGGTCAACTCCTCCAGTACGCTGAAAACAGTTTGACATCGGGACTTCCAGAAGGATAATGATCTACGATATTTGGCCAAACCAACACAGAAGTGGAGCACCAGATCCAAAATCAATTTTCCATAAACATCCAAGATCCAAGGCCACAATCCTTCAGAAACCATGTGGGCTATTTACGAGAGAATGGGTATCCATAATTGTGCCACTTTTCAAAGATTTTTTTTTTTCACATGGCATTATTTTCTCACTAAATAATTTTACTGAAAGTACAAATTAAATTTGTAATACAGTTTTTCAGTGTGAGGTTGAGCTGAAGTTGGAAGTGTATTCTGAGCTGAGCTCAGCACCATGTTCTGAGCTCAGCTACAGAACATGGTGCTACAGAAAATAAGATTTTATTTTCATCATGATTAAAATTCAAATAATGCAAAAAAAAATTCTGCACAACACACTACTTTTGAGATGAATAGGTGGAACTATTCACTGGTGACAGTGAACCTAAAGAAATGACAGTGTGGTCTAGTGGTGGCCATTTGTATAAAACATTGCTGGCAACACACTATAGCCATTTGAATAGCTTCAACAAACAGGATAAAAACACATAGGATAAATTTAAACAAAAACAGATTTAAAACAACAAATATTAAATTCCATTCATTTCAGAAATACTTTATTAATCCCAAAGGGAAATTAAATGTTGTAACTCATTAATTTAGAATGGTGATGGCTGTTGGCAGGAAAGATCTTCTGCAGCAGTCTGCTCTGCACTGAATCTGAAGAAGCCTCTGACTGAAGATGCTCTGCCTTGCCAAGACAGTATCGTGAAGAGGATGGTCAGAGTTGTCCATGATTTTCTTGATCCTATGAAGAATCCTTCTTTGCATAATAATCTCCAGAGGTTCCACAGTCGTCCCCAGAACAAATCCAGCCTTCTTTAATCAACAATCATTTCCTTTGTTTTGTTCGCATTTAAGATGAGATGATTGTTCCTACACCATGCCACAAAGCGGTCCACCAGATCTCTGTACTCGGCCTCTTGTCCATCTCTGATACACACAATAACTGCTGAGTCATCTGAGTATTTCTGTAGATGACAGAAGTCAGACTTGTGCTGGAAGTCTGAAGTGAAAAGAGTGAAAAATATGGTCAACAGGCTGCAGAGTGGAATAGTTGGTAGCACTGTTGCCTTGCACCAAAAAGTTCTGGGTTCAAATCCCAGCCTGGTGTCTTTTTGCACGATCTGCCTGTTCATTCGTAGGTTCTCTCCGGCTTCCTCCCACTCCGCAATGAGCGGTATAGACAATGAATGGATGGATGGAATATGGTCAACATCAACCTGACATTGTTTAAAAATGTTTGCAAATGTAACATTAGATATTACATTTACAGAGTATAATGGAGTATGTGACCCTTAGGCATAAAGGTTGAAGCTGTTTTTAAAATGGACTGGAATAAAATAGAAAAAAGCCATTAGGCACTGCTGAGATACTGAATGTTTCTCACATGCTGTATTTTGTGACGGAACAAGCTAGACCTGCAGTTACTGATCTCTGATGCTGAAGTGAAAGAAGTGAAATACTGGTTTTAAAAGTGCCTTTTGCTGTCAGTATTGTGGACAATTGGCATTGTGCATGTGAGTTTGAGTTTTTCAAAATGTGACTAGTGCAAAAATCTTTTCTTTTTTTTCTTCTTTTTTTACATATTTCAGTATCAATGACTGGTCATTGGCAATGGAAACACCAAAGGTACCTTGTTAAGTTTTACAGTTTTCTGAATAAAGATGAATATGAAGTCCATTTCAGATTTTTCTGTCTGTATAAATATTCTTCCATGATGGTTGTTTTTGCTGGTCTAACATGCATGTGTTCCTCTCTTAGTCCTCCAGCCAGCAGCACCCCATCTGAAAAGCTGAGTCAGCTTTTTATTAGATCCATGTTAGAAAGGTAATGACGGACCAGACAACAGGGCGAAATGACAGTCAGCATGCAAGCTCAGATTAACAGCAATGAAGAAGAAATATATAGAAGTACAGGTATCCGTGATTAAAGCAAAGTCGTTACAGCAAACATTAACTTGCCACAAAACTGCATTATTTTAATAAATGGAGGATAACGTTGGCCTCATTGGGCAGCTGCAAAAGGGACAAAGCTGTTTTCTAAAAATAGTTCGTGTCCAAATGTAACTAGTCTGAGTCAGCTCGCCTGTTCATCTGACTATATTTGTATGAGCCCACTCCTATTCAGGATAGGTCTGTCAGTTTGCTAAAAGTTAGATAAGAACATATTTCTTTACTTCTATACAGAGAAGTTCCATGAATAGCTCTGGACCTTTAAGTTGGGATTTTATGTGACAGATGAGGTAAATCTTTACCACCCTTTGTCATTTAGACACTAATTTTTGTCCATTCTTTACAAAATTTCTTAGGTTTGGTCAGCTTGAACTGAGAGCATCTGAACAAAAATTTCCAAGTTTTGCTACAGGTCCTCCATTAGATTTGGGGTCAAATTTTAACTGGGCCATTTAAAAAAAAAAAATTAATAATAAATAATAATTAATTAAAAAATATCCCTTGTGATTTAAACTTCCTATTAACTCAGACCATTTTGCAGTTCCCTGTTAAAAACATCCCTGAGGATGCTGCTGCCATGTTTGGAGTGTTAAAGCTGCAGCATAAAAAAAATGTTTTTTGCATATTTGTTAGAAGCGTCATCATGCCTTGAAAAGATTGAGCACCTCCACCTTCTCCCTGAGCTACAATTGCTGTCTACAGAAATGTGCCATTCCCAATCACAAACAACTAATCAGAATCAGAAGGAGCATCTTAGTGCTGTCAATCATTCTCATCTACGCACTGCTCAATGTGCTTATGGCGCAGAAATAACTTAATATTTCAGAAAAAAATGTTTATCCACTATCACTGGTGACCATGCTAATTAGCCTTATCATTCCTGCCAGACTCTGGGAAGATGCTGTAGCATAGCTGCAGGTATGCCAGCATGATTAACAGTGTTAAGATCCTCCTCCTGGATTTTTATTGGTTGAGTCTAGTAGTATCACTGAGAGCACTTGAAAAAGCCAGGGGAGCTTGATTTTCCCCCCCCCACAGATTAGCTGTCTCTTCATAATCTGTATGAGATGTGCAGATTAGTACACATTTGTTTTTGTTTTGTTATATTTTACAACAAATGTGTAAAAAAATTGTTTTTTTGTACATTTGTAAAAAACTGCCCATTGTGTCCTCTGGTTCCATAATCACATACTGCCACGTTGAAAACATTATTTGCTTTGAATGCAAGCACTCTCCTTATTAGGTGTGAGCTTTCTGAGGCCATGTTTCTGTCAATGAGCCTGCTGAGCCCGATTATTTCCACTGGGGACTTGGTTGCATAATTTAACTTAAATGGCAAATTACTGGGTATATTTGTCTTTTTTTCCCCCCTCAACATTGAATGATTCTTTTTGTGTGTGTTGATCTGAAAATCTAGATGACGTTAGTTACGTTAATAAATGTATGTTATTTTTGAAGTTTACTTTGCTTTTAATTGACAACTGAAAATTTTAATTTCGCAATGATTCTGAGACTTTTACCTGTTAAGTAAACCGACTGGAGATCTCTCACGCTCGCAGGACCCCAAGTTGCCAATGAGCGAGCGAGAGAGAGAGAGAGAGAGAGACTGTATTCAGATCACGTGTGCGTGGTATTCAGGAAGTAGCGCAGACTGGCAGTCATTTCAGGTCCGGTGGGGCAGTATTATATTTTGTTTCCCACAAAGTAGGTTCTACCCGCCGAAGACAATGACACAAACGCAGTAAGTTCGATTTTGGAGATTGTGTTCTGCTTTAGTATCGGAAAAGCCGTGCTAGTTTGACAGAAATGGGTCCTGGTTAGATGTAGAACATTCTAGAAACACCGTAGACTGCGGGGGTTTGGGTCCGGGCAGAAACAGCGCAGCAGCCCGAGGCCGTGAAGAAGCTTAGCAGCAGCCGGAGAGTGCGCCAAGGAGTCGCCCGCTATTGTGAGTTCAGGCGGATATACAACCACGTTAAAGGTAAGTAGGCCTTCAATTTCACTGTGATAGGAGAAATGAGGGTTTAAAACACCCGGAAGCTTGTTGTCACGAAATGTCAGGAAGCGTTTATTTATTGTCTGGTAGCCGTGTCAACCCTTCGTTTCAGTTACAGTTAGCATGTTGCTAATGACATTAGCCGTTGAGCCTTTCCTACTCTGCGGGTAGAAGTGCTGCGCTGCTGCATATCGGGTTTAGCGACCTCATCTATGAATTGTTTGCACTAACAGCTGCCATGGACTTGGAGAAATGATAATGATGACAACAACAATAATAATAATAATAGATCAGTACAACCTTTATAGTGAAATTATCGGAAAGGAGAAGTTAGCGCACCGGTGAATAATTACTTTGTTTACACATGTACGTTTTAGGTCTAATGACTAAATGTTGTCCATTGGGACACCGCAGTTGTGGTAGTTACATTTTTTAATAGACATGCGAGGACATTAAACGCTATTATTTTCAGGCGGCTAGCTCACCAGCTACTGAGCTGCCAATTGTAAGGGCGAGTCGTCTAATAAAGCCATTTGCATTTATGAGCAGGGTTCGTATCTCAATAAATGCGCACTAAAACGCTTTTAAATTTATGTTGCTCTATTTATTATTTACTTTTATTGTACGGTACTTGCTGAATGTTTTGTTTGGCTAGGGAAAAGAGCCTAGGTTCTTTTGTAATGGCCGTGTTCCCCTTCAGCGTTGTCATTTGAAACCTGCTCCTAATTGGCTTAAAGCACCCTAATGTTTGTATATCAAGGAGCTTCTAACTCTTTTCGCTCCAGCTTTATATACCTGAAACACTAAGTAACGTATGTCTGTACGTTTTAAAACGTACATATTTCACATAAAATATTTGCTAATTCATATGACTGATATTTAAAATCCAGAAATGAATGTATTCTTCAGAGATACATTCAGTGATTAAATTATCTTTAAAAGTTGATAACGGGAGCCTCAGATATAAATCCAACACTACAAACATGATCCTTGCAAAAGTATTCCCATTTTTTAATCTAAAAAATTTGTGGTCATCGTTTGTATTCAACTTGATGCCCTTAATACCATCAAGTGCAGTCAGTTGCCCTCATATGACGCATAATTAATATCTTTTGTGTGTATTTTAATCTCAGTAAATGTCCAGAGGCTTTTTAGGTTTACAAAAAATAATCGGTGAACAAACAGCATGGTAAGATGTGCTTATGGAACAAGCAGAACAAATTAAATCTGTTATGAACATAAAGCGGAAGGTAACGGTTTAGATGTATTGCCGCATGATTCAAAATGGAAATTAAGCTTTTGAAATTAAAGTTTACACGCAACATTAAACACAGATTGAAACAATAGACACTTTATAATGAACATACCCACGTAATTTCAACCAGTTTATTTGACTGGTTGAAATTACTGTGGGTAATCACTGGATAACTTGGAGTGGTGCAGTGCTGCTCCTTTGTTGCTGTGTTTCCATTACAAATGTGTCTAATTCTTTATTTATATTCTGCTAAGATAAAAAAAAAACTCCCCACAATTTTGCAATTGCAGTGTTTCTGTTAAATAATAAATGAAATTTAAATCATGCATGAATTTTGTGCATCTTCTATACACAAAACGCATGTATAGAAGATAATGATGGAACGAGTTTTGAAAGTTCAGAGCTAATTGTTGGTCAGTCACTGTATGCCATCAGTGTGATCTACTTCATCTTTCTTCTGACTTTTTATTTTGTTTTTTAATTGTCACTGCTGCTTTAAGTCATGCTCTTGTTTCCAGGTAGCTGTCCGGTTTGGTTTCGTTTTGTTTCACAAACCCTCTAAACCAGCAGTTTCTAAAAAGTTGTGAAGCTCACTAGAGGTTTTGTTAAAACAAACGTGGAGTCTAAGCTAAATGACAAAGGATCATAGTAAAATGTTTTCGCTGATGAATGTCGAGATTGAAA
Organism: Poecilia formosa; assembly: GCF_000485575.1. Taxonomy (NCBI): domain Eukaryota; kingdom Metazoa; phylum Chordata; class Actinopteri; order Cyprinodontiformes; family Poeciliidae; genus Poecilia; species Poecilia formosa. The sequence goes on from NW_006800217.1 coordinate 256,512, forward strand.
ATACTGCAGTGTTTTTCATAGTAGCGACCGCCAGGGGACGCTGTAGGGGCTTTAGAAAGTTGGAGGGAAAATGAGGGAGAAAGAAACTCAAAAATAAAAAAATAATCTCAAATTTTTCAATCTTAAATTTTTCATCATAATTTCAATTTTGTTTTTCAGTTTTTTAAAATTAATATTCAAGTTAAAATCATTTATTTAAATGTTATTTCTGATGCTTGTTTTTTGATTGGCTGCCTGTCAGATTGATCAAAACACTTTGCTCCTTAAGCTAAAGCAAGCAAGACATGGAAAAGTTTCTGACAAGACAAACATAAAAAAAAAAACGTTTGGCTGCCTCACTCTGCTACAAATGACTATAAGACCTGAGAATACAATTTAAAAAATGGATAACTAGTATAAACATTGAATGTTTTCTCATCAGGAGAGCGGATTATAATGAAAATTGTATTATCTCTTGATAAAGTCATAATATATAATCTGATAATTAAGACTTTCCACCATAGAACTCATGGCCAACTAAAATCAAAAGGTATGGGGCAACATTTATGCTAAATGAATGTAATACTCATTGGATAGTGAATAAAAAAAAATATTCTAAAAGTTGATTTTTCTTTACATATTTTGTAGCATTGTGTGTGTTTGCAAAGGTTAATGCTCTTTAGGGTGGCCCTGATCTATGCGAGGAGAAGTTAGCTTACTATTTTTTTCTCAAGTTCTTACTATTAATTGTGCCACAGTTTGCAGACAGGATTCATATTTACATTTCTATGTTGTTGTTATTTTGCTTCAGAAATGCCCTCTGTGTTCTGCTGCAGGTTCCCACACCGCGATCAGCACCCTGATTCTGTTCTGGGAGAGTTCAGACCAGTATCGTCGCCAAGATAGCCGGGCCAGGCAGGAAGAGGCACACCTCAGATTCCGAGCCCAGCAGCGGTAGTGATTCTGGCGACGGGCGGCCGGTTAGCGCTAAGTGCCTCAAGATGGCCAGCAGCGGAGGGGACCGGGTAGCTGGTAGCGAGACGGCGGGGCGTCGTAGTGGGGCTCAGCAACGAGGAGGCGCTAGGGAAAATGGCTCAGAACAGACCAGCAGCACCAGTAAGAAGAAACAGAAGGACAAGGCCAACCAGGAGAGCAGAGAGGCCAAGAAGGCAGCAGCAGCCAATGCAGCACTGGATGGTGTTCTGGCAGAGGTCAAGAAAGGTGAGAATAAATAAAATGCTCATGCTACTGAAGTAACCAGTTTATTTGACTGGTTGAGATTACTGTGGGTAATCACTGGATAACTTGGAGTGGTGCAGTGCTGCTCCTTTGTTGCTGTGTTTCCATTAGAAATGTGTCTAATTCTTTATTTATATTCTGCCAAGATAAAAAAAAAAACACCACAATTTTGCAATTGCAGTGTTTCTGTTAAATAATAAATGAAATTGAAATCATGCACAAATAAGCTTGTTCATGCTATAAGTCATTTAAAATCATGGCAGCAACAGATGTCCAGAATAAAGAAAAGATCGTTCTACCACTTCCTGTTGTCCTCTTCAATGTTTTCGCCAGCAGTAACATTTGGTTGTTGATTGCATGACTCGTGATGCAAAAAAAGTGCTTCCATTGCAATTTTGCGAAATACGTCCATTTTGATGGGGCTGAAAAATGACCTCATCGTAATGCAAAAACTTAGCAAAAAATGAGTTTGTTTGTTTTGTGTGTGTGTGTGTATATATATATCTCATCTTCCAGCATTTTCAGCTGGAAGATGTTATATCAACGTGAGCTTGTAGAAAATGTGAATGCGTTACAATAATGGCTATTCTGAGGTTCACCGTCTGTTTTAGCTGATTCATCACTTTTGAACAGTTCAAACTGAAAATGATTCAGTGAGAAATACTATAATAGTATAAACAGTCTGATTTTTTTTTTTCTAAAATTTAAACGATGTCCATTTATGTGTGCAAAACATCTGTTTCTGTTAAACATTTTTTATAGCAAGTTCATACTTTTATAGGGATATTCACATCAGTGTTTTTATATGCAGAAATAGTTGTTTTTCCATGTGCCATTTTTATTTATTCTCCCTCTATAACATGAATGTTTTTTATTTTTTAGACCTCTGGATTGTTGCCTTTATTATGACACTAGAACAATTCCGACTTCGCAGTTCTTTAGATGTGATAAATTAATTACGACCATTTTAATGTTTGAATGTTTCAGCAGCATGTTTTCTGAACATCAGATGGTCATATGTATTTCTGTGTACTGGTTTGAACCAGTCTGTGCTTCCAGTACAGACTGGTTCAGTTCTTTAATCTATAACCTTTTTCTAGATGTGTTTGTGGACTGGAAGCAGAACGTGAATGAAGTGACGGTCAGACTGCGCTGTGGTGATGGAGTGCAGAGGATAGAGGACATCAACACCACTTTCACCGACACACAGTGCAATGTGTCTTTCCCAGGTTGGTTTTGCTAAAACCTTAATAACTGCAACTAAGTGAAATGGATTCAGGCAGGTGTTTGTAAATATTTCTTTTGACTGTATTTTGGTTTGTCTGTAATTGTTCAGATGGGCGGCAGTGGAGCTGTCAGTTGCAGGAGGAAATCGAGGCCTCGTGCAGTAAAGCACAGTACAAGGAGAAAGGTGGATTTTTGCATCTCATTTTGCACAAGAAGATTCCGTTTCACATTTGGCCGTCTCTCAAGGTGAGTCACTTTCAATGTTTTTCTTCCTCTTTCTGCTGTCTTTCAAAACACATCTGCGTTCAAACTTTAGACTGAAATATATTTTACTTTAGTATTACTAAAATTACAATATGCATCCGTCTAAAGTTGTGAGTGGGATTGCAAAACAGAGATGTGAATCTTTCAGTGTCTTTTGATTCCATTTTTAGGGTCATGATTTGACTCAAACGATTTTTAATTCAGAAACCTATTTCTCTATTCAAACAGCCTGGAGATATTGTTGAAATTATGTGACAAGATGAAAAGACAGTGTAAAGAAGTGGAACATTTATTTAATACATTTCTATAAGGTTACATACTATTCTGCATTATGGTGGACACGTAATGCGGTATGCAGTACCGCATTACTCACAAGTAAGAGTGGCAAAAACGTACAACTTCAACACATTTTAAAATTGATATTTGAGCATTTTAAATCAATTTAGAATTCCCAAGACTCAGAATTGTGATTCTATATAGAATTTTTTTATGCATCTCTACTGCAAAGCAACAACAACTTTACATTTCCTTTAATAAACTTGGTGGTTTTAAATTCAGAGGCCAAAAACCCACTTAAGATGAAAGGCAACCAGAAGAAAATACATTTTTTTCTACAGTTACTTAATTTCAAAAGCTAATTGCCAAGTTCACCATGTTGGTGTTTGTTAAATGGCCTCATTTCTTTTCTCAACTCTTTCAGTCAAATAAGAAGGAAAAGGACGTGGCCCGACCAGAGTCCAGAAATGAAACCAAACCTTCCACCTTGAAGTCGTCAGAGAAAGCCAGGTTAGCTTTAGAGCAGCTGCAGCCTCGGCCTCCCTCGTCACCCGCACACAACGAGCAGAGCCGCAGCGCTGGCAGACCCGAGCGCGTTTTCAAGCGCTGCTTCAAAAACAAAGCGGGCGACAAGGTGGCCGCGGTGAAAAAGGGCTCCGACGACCGCTCGGGCGCCAGCATCGTGCCAAGGGCAGCCGCAAAAGGCGAGCAGCCATCTCAGGAACACACTTTGCGGCTGCCCAACATGAGCAAAGATGCAGAAGGGGAGCCCACCTCTGTCAAATCTACTGCAGCTGATGGTAAAATTCCTCATCCCAGCTCACACAGACATGAAGACAACAGAGAAGAGAAGGAGGGAGGCAGCCAGGAATCTGGAGCCCCAGGGGCGGCTGCTGGAATCAGAGCTCAGGTGAGATGGTGCTCGTCTAAAGCCTCTGCTCAGTTTTGTTCTGAGAACCACTTATTGCTTCAAAAAGAAAGAAAATGTTTCAGATTCTCAAGTGTTTGCCCTGAGAGAAGTCTCTTGGTCAATCAGAATAATTTTTTTTATATTATTATTATTTACCAAGTTGTAAAATGTTGGCTGGAGAAATTATCTACTACAGTAAGAACCTGGAAGATTTTTTCATTTTTTTTTTTTTTCATTTTCTTTGTTTAATCTTTTTTTGCTCAGACTTTAAAAGCCTTGTGTGGTTGGGATCTTTATCTCTAAAATAAAAGGCGATTCTTCCTTTTTATTAGAGTGAAAAAATATCACTTTGTATCACTGCAGCCTGGATAAGCAAGACTTCTGGACATGCTGATATCATGTTACACCTGACTTTGGTTTAAACTGAAATTTGGTAACCTGCTTCCTTCTGGAGAAGAAAAGTAGTGAAAGAATCCATTGACTTTAGATATTCAGTCTAAAGTCAATGGCACGCTAACAGATGTCTTTTGTTGCCTCCAGAACACTAATATCTATCTTTTTGTGTGAAGGTGGTGAAGACAGACGAGTCATCAGACGTGTCCGAAACAACAATACCTGGGACTGACGGCCAGCTAACGGCTCCTGAAATCACCGATTGCTTCCAGAACCCAGCCAAATCCAACAAGAACACGGATTCTACTCCACAGATGCCGAGAGACGGAACTGACCTTGAGCTGCAAGCAAAACCCACCAAGCGCGAATCCCAGCAGGACGCATTCATATCCCAGCAGCCTGGGATAACAGAGACGCTACCAGAACCGGCTGCCGGCGCAGCTCACAGGCAGAGTCAATCAGCAGGTCTAACGCCGAAGTCAAGCACTTCTGACGGAGAGGAGAAACGGGACCAGTCAAAGGAAGAGCCCACTCTGGAGATGATGCAACAGGAAGGTTGGTTACAAATAAAGAATCAATTTAAATGGAAATATTTTGAGGAAGCTGGGATTATTCTAACTCTTTAATCATTACCATTAGTTTGAGAACGTTACAAACACTCCCAGAAAACGTCCTGAGGTGCGCTTTTGGACAAAGAAAATACAACAGTGGACTAAAAAAAAAAACTAGTGTTTCTGTATAATCAAATAATCTTTTAAATAAATAATATACTGCTAAAGATTACTGATGCTTTATTATCTGAAAACGGAGTGAGTTGAATGTCATACCAAGCTTCATTGTTAAACTGGACATGAATATGAGTGGAGCAGAATGCCAGGTCCATGTTTCTGCAGTGATTTTCAAAAATATCAACAACCTTGTGTCTGCCCTTGCAGTGCAAATGCCCTAAAATCTGCGTCCCCCTATTTACATCATTATTGATACTTGCAGTTTGCCATAAGGCTTTGATATTTGATATGTACAAAGTAAAGCCTGGTGGCCTGTCAGGCTTCTAATACCCTGGGGCTAAACCGCGATCACATCCTGTCCAGAAAAATGGAACTGAGGAAGCATTCTGTATTTTTTTTTGTTATTTATCACTTGTTGGTTCAGGTTTTTTTGTCTATAAAAATCCCCTGCAGCCCCCGAGCCGATGGTCAACCTGCCGTTGGTGAAAAACGACTCGTATGAGAAGGGCACAGACCTGATGGTGGTCAACGTTTACATGAAGGGAATCTGCAGGGAAACAGCCAGGGTCATCTTCAGAGAGCAGGACTTCACTCTCATCTTCCAGACAAGGTGGCTCACCTGAAAATGCTGCTAAAAAGCAGAAGCTTTGCCTCTTGGTTTATTAGAACCAGTGACTTATGGTTTGCTCTTTGACAGCGACGTGAACTTTCTTCGGCTTCATTCAGGCTGTGGGCCAAACACGATGTTCAAGTGGCAAGTTAAACTCAGGTAGCTGCTCTGCTCTGACTTCCTTACAGCATGAAGGAAATTGCCTAGTTGGCATTTCCAACTAATACTAACACTTTGAAACGAAGGTCTGAAAAAGTACAAGTTCTGCATGAAGTTGATGGCATAAAGGCGAGCTATTTGAAAAAGTGCGATGTGACCTCCTGTGTGTCAGGAACCTGATCCAGCCGGAGCAGTGCAGCTACTCCTTCACCCCGTCCCGCCTGGACATCACCCTGAAGAAGAGACACAGCCAGCGCTGGGGCGGCCTGGAGGCCCCGGCCTCACAAGGTCTGCTGCCAGCTTTCTATTTAGTCCCATTTAGTTCTCTCAAAGACTTTAAAGAATTTAATAATTCATTTTATTTGTTCTTTCTGTTGTTTATTTTGGATATTTAAAAAGTCTTCTAGTCCCAGTGTTAAATGTTAATTAGAATTTTAAAGTTTATTGATTTTTCAGAATGTGTTGTTGCATTATTATACCTTTGCCATTATATTACTTGAAAACAGCAGTATTATTGTTTATTGTGATGACCTCTGGGCCAATTTACTGTCCAGCAAAATTTATCATGGCAGGCTTAGCTTTCTCCAGAATTGTTTTTAAGCAAAATGAATCATTTTTTAGGAAATCTGTAATTAATATTTAGCACAATTCACGGTGAGTCTGTTGGTGATCTTCTAACCACAGGCTTTGTTGTCCTGTTTAAGGTGCAGTGGGTGGTGCTAAGGTTGCTGTGCCCTCCAGCCCTGCCTGCATGGAGAAGAGCCAGCCAGGCAGCAGTCAGCACAGCCTCCCAGCCAAGGAGGAACCCCCGAGGGTCGGAGAGGAGCCCACCAAGGCGCCCAAGGCGTCTCCCAGAGGAGTGGAGGAAACGGGTCTGGATACCGTAGCTCCCCGCTCAGTCTCTGAGCATGTTAACATCACCAAGGCGGAGCCGACGGTAACCACGGTGAGGGGAAAACACAACAGGTTACTCCAGCTGAAGCAAGCAACATAAACTAAGATGTGTGTGAAGATAAGTGGGGAAATGTGTGCTTGTGTTTCAAGCCTCAGCCCAAGCCTACTTGCATGGTGCAGCCCATGACGCATGCACCACCTGCTACTAACGAGTGCCACGAGGAAGAGGAGGAGAAGAAGGTGTGCCTGCCTGGATTCACAGGACTGGTTAACCTGGGCAACACCTGCTTCATGAACAGCGTCATCCAATCCCTGTCCAACACCAGAGAACTGAGGGATTACTTCCATGGTAAACACAACCAGGTTACTGCTCTGGGTGATCCATGATCATCTAACCAGGAACCAAATGGTTTATTCAACATTAACAGAATTTATCTGCATCACTTTTAGCTGTTCAAGCTTTAAAACACTAGTGATTAATGCAGAACATTAGGAGCTTGTTCTTAAGGGTAATTTACCTTGTATAGAATTAGTGGAAACTTCAAATTTGTAATTGAGTTAATTTAATTAGCTGAAATTAATTTATTGCATTTTAATTAAACTATGCAAAATAAGCAAGATTTTCAATTCAAGTACCCTTTTTGCTGCTGAATTACTCAATAAATAGATATATGAGCTCAACAAAAAAGGTATTTATTGTTTTTAATCTCTTTGGGATTTTCAATTGTCAAATAGGTGCAAAGTGTTCCAGGAAGCCCTGATCATTGATGTAACTGCTTTAGAAATGTGGACACTGACATTAGCGTTGGGGACGTCTGTGCTGTTGCTACATGTTTAGCATTGAGATGCTAATTTAGGCTTGAATAGTTTAGCTGATAAGCTAACGCCTTTCAGCACAACTTGAGCTCAACGACAGTCTTTTTCAGCATCCCACCAGATACTTTTTTGAAGCAGAACTGAACCAAGAGAAGCGGCTTTATTGTCCATTGATGTTTGCAGATGTCACTTGTGCTTCAAATTTATGGGTGTGCTAGAAACATGCGATTACAAAGGTTCCAATTTGAGACTTTTCTATGTTTAAATTGCGTTAAAATTAACACATTAAAATCCATCTAATTAATTAATCAAAATTAAGATGTTAAATCTTGGCCCTCTGAACCGTCTGAAGCTTTACTATAAGGTACTGATGTTTTCCTGTCTTGGTTAAAACCTCCTGATCTCTGAGTTTTCCCTCCCTGTCAGACCGAGCATTTGAATCTGAGATCAACTGCAGTAATCCACTGGGAACCGGAGGCAGGCTGGCCATCGGCTTTGCCGTTCTGCTCAGGGCTCTGTGGAAAGGGACTCATCATGCCTTCCAACCATCAAAATTAAAGGTGTTTTAATTAAGCGGGATTTTTCTAACTTGCTTGGAATATTTCTTCCATTTCTCTCACACAATCCTTTTCACGAGTCTCGTCTGAACTCCTGCGTTCCCTTCTGATCTCGCAGGCGATCGTGGCCAGTAAGGCCAGCCAGTTCACAGGTTATGCTCAGCACGATGCGCAGGAGTTCATGGCGTTCCTCCTGGACGGACTCCACGAGGATCTGAACCGGATCCAGAACAAACCCTACACCGAGACGGTCGACTCTGACGGACGGCTTGATGAGGTGGGCTGGTTGTGAAAAATTGGCCCCATGGGAGATTTACTTATTTTTTTCTATTAAGCAAAACCAAGTTAAAGTTTGCTTTCAACTGATTGTTTCTTTTTTTCCTGTTGTTGCAGGTGGTGGCAGAGGAGGCATGGCAGCGGCACAAGATGAGAAACGACTCGTTTATCGTGGATCTGTTCCAAGGCCAGTTTAAATCCAAGCTAGTGTGCCCCACATGCTCCAAGGTAACATTCAGCTCCACTAAAACGTGGAATGACAGACCTGGCTTAACCCTGTCTCAAGCTTCCTACTATTTCTTTTTACAGGTCTCCATCACCTTTGACCCCTTCCTGTACCTCCCAGTCCCTTTGCCACAAAAACAAAAAGTGCTCTCTGTTTTCTACTTTGCTAAAGAACCTCATAAAAAACCAATCAAGGTGAAATGGTCATTTGTTCTCTCTTCTCCTGGTTTCCTGACATGACCATTTGCATTTTGACCCCCCCCCCCTTTAACACACTTTTCCACTGTGTGTCGTAGTTTCTGGTTAGCGTGAGCAAGGAGAACTCCAGCACTGCTGAGGTTCTGGAATCCATCTCCAGGAGTGTGAGAGTCAAATCTGAGAACCTCAGACTGGCGGAGGTTAGTTTTTATTTTTTTCTGGGTTTTCTTTTTTTTTTTCTGTATATTTTTATTCTTAACATTTGTTTATGCACATAATTTTGACCAATGTTTTGCAGAAATACAAGCCAAGTTTACAGATTCTTGCATTTTTTGCACATAATTGTTTATTGCAAATTTTCCACACAAATGACCCAAAATATTTAGTTGAAGTGATGCTATTCCCCACCTGCAAGTGGCAGTAATTATTTTTACTGCAGTGCTGCCTCATCCTTACTTGATCTCAAGTTAGTTTGTGATCAATACAGCAAGTAACAAAAATCCAACTTTAAGTTTAAATAATAAAATGTTTGTGTCCAAATCTATGCGCTTCTCTTCTTTTTCTTCATCTTGATCATCTAAAAATGAAGATTTTCAGATGGGCTTAAAGAGAAAAAGATAGCAAAATTCCTAAGAAATATTTCTAAAATAGCACCTCAAAATATTTGAGGTGCTATTTTAGGAATTATTTTTTTGGAATTATTTTTTTGGAATTATTTTTGATTGCAAAAAGAATAAAAAAAAAAAAACCGCTTGTGAAATCCTGGAGGAACTGAATAAATCTGATTCTTATGTAAATGCAGAAAACAGAATAATTCAGTAATTAAGCAATAATTGGTGCCAACTACAGTAAAAACAACCATTGAATACAATCAATGATGGAACAGAAATGGCTGCGATTTTCACGTTGATAGATTTTTATTTATTTTTTTTAGCTGCAGATGCATCTTTTGTTCCAAATAATCAAGTGATCACTAAAGGAATGCTGTTATTAGATTTTAGGCTACAAAATGTTTTTCTTAATTAAACAATGATTCAATTGTTTGTTTTTCATCTTTTAATACATTTCTAATATTGTATAGAATAAGCTCAAATAGGTACGTGGAAAATTAGCAAGTTATTCAAATATTTTTTATCCAATTAATTATCAGAATAATGAGTGTACTAAAATGACCATAATATGACAAATGCTTAAGTTTTACTGATGGGAGTCCTTGTTCTACTTCCTCTCTGCCAGGTGGCGAAAAATCGCTTCCAGCGAATCTTCCTGCCGTCCCATTCTCTGGACACTGTGTCACCGTCTGATATGTTGTTCTGCTTCGAGGTGCTTTCCAAAGATCTGGCCAAAGAACGAGTGGTGCTGCTCAGAGTGCAGCAGGTAATAAAGAAAACTCTTTTGTTGTTCTGCCCGTTAGCTGAGGTGCAACGATCCAATCTGAATGGCTCCGTTTTGCCTTCCAGAAACTCCAGGTGCCCAGCATCCCCATCTCAAAGTGCGCTGCCTGCCTGAAACCTCCGGTGTCCGAGGAAGACAAACTGAAGCGGTGCACCCGCTGCTACCGAGTGGGCTACTGCAATCAGTGAGCATCATGGGATATTTCAGAGCCGAACTGTGAATGTCTCCAGCTTTGACTGTATTTTCTCTCTTCTGTCCCCCCAGACATTGTCAGAGAACTCACTGGCCCAGTCACAAGAGTCTATGTCGCCCCAACTCTGAGAACGTAGGCCTGCCCTTCCTCGTTAGCGTCCCAGAGTCCCGCCTGTCCTACGCCCGCCTCGCCCAGCTGCTGGAGGGTTACTCCAGGTAATCACACCACCTCAGCTGCTCACCTGTTTGATTCATTTTGACTTCCTCTGCCAGTCATTTTTATATTAAACTTACCCTAAGAAAAACAGGAGTTCTGTTTTTGTTGGGAATAAAACAATATTAGATTAGATCATCAGTGTTTGAAAGAGTTTGCTTTGAGATTATATTAATAGAATGAATCAAGATGCAGATCAAAGGGGCAGTACTTGGTTTAGCTTTACATCCCGTTATAATGTTATTCGGTCATCAAAAACATACTTGGAGTTTTGCCTTGATTCTTTCATGCATGTTTGACAAATCCTTTAATCTCCATGGTAACCATTCAGCTATTCACAAAGCCTGGTTGAACCAAGTGCAGCCTTCAAGGCGCAGCTCCTCCTGAGAGCTGCAGTTTCCAAGCTTCTGCCTCACAAGCACCCCTTCTGTGCTCTGCTCCTTCAGACTAGCCAGCAGCAATTAGCAAACATCTGGTGGAACTTCTTAGCTCATAGGAGCTACTTCTCAGTGAAGTTCTAGTAAAAAATGTTTAGTGTTAATAAAGGATCGACACAATGACTTTCAAAAAAGCAGGAGTTTTTAAAGAGACAGAGGACCAATTTAAAGGTGTTAAATTATAAAGTCAAATTTCTTGTAAAAGTTATATTTCATATATATGGATAGATAGCATTTTATAACAATTGAAGGTTACATAGTTACTTAATTGTGCTATAAAGTGGCACTACGTGCCTGGGAAAGATATAATACTGCCCCGTTTAAGGATTTGTGATTAACATTCTAAAAGGAATTTTAATTCATGTCGGTTATTATCCACTATGGGATTATCATAAGTGATGCCTCTAAATGGCAAATTGAAATCCTAATCTGAGGCTCTTTTTATGCTTTCTTTTTTTTTTTCTTCCAGGAGTTGGCATTAATAGATTTTTCTATGCTTAGAAACATTCATGGCTTTTAAATCATAACAGCTGTGAAACAATAGAAGATGAACCCAGTTGTACTTTTATAGTTTACATGAATTCTGCTGCTGTGGTGGTGAAGTTCCAGGTTTCAGCAGTTAAATTACTGCAAAATATCTGAAATCAAAACCATTTTGTAGATGTGTTGCATAAATAGCAAAACTCAGAATCTGTACCATCACATCAGCTAAAGAAGTATGACTGCGTGAATCCCGGTGAAACCAACTGATCTGTAACTAAAACCTGGCATTTCTCCGTCCCTGCAGGTTTTCTGTGAACGTATTCCAACCCCCGTTCCAGTCAGGCAGAACGTCTCCTGAAACACCCCAGTCCCGGTTAGACGTACCGCCAATGGCGCTCGGCTCTCCTGATGGTGCTGGAGCCGGAGACGAGGCCAAGGGGGCAGGCGGTGATGTACAGGTTGGTGATGCTGACTTGGAGAGCCCCTCTCTGCCACCTGAGCTCCAGGGGGAATGCAGCCAGGCGTCGCCAATCCATTCCGAGGCGTCGGGTTCCTTCTCCCTCTCCAGCACCCGGACTAAAGACTCTGGGTTTTCTGAGTCCGTTTCCTCCACTTCCTGCTGCTCTCTGGATCCTCAGGCTGAGAAAGAGACAACATGTGAGAAAGCGGTGCGGCCAGAAGGTAAAAACCAACAAAAAGTCTTTCTTTATATTTTACATCAGGCATCACTAAATGGCGGGCCTCGGTCCGAATCAGGGCTGAGTGATGGCTCTGGTCTGAACTCGCCTCCAACCTGATTAATTCACAAAATGAGATTTTCATGGAGCATCTGTTCCATCAGGAAACAAGCAAAGATGCCACTTTTTGTTTTCTGAAGACACTGACCAGTTTTATTTATTTATTTATTTATTTATTTATTTTTTTTGTTTTTGGTTGTTTTTCACAGGTTAATTTTGTGATACCTCTTTAATTTGAGCACTTTATTCATTGTTTAGTAATGGTGTTGACTTTTTTACTTGAAGTCTAAGTCTTCAATTCTGTGGGCTTGGACCTTTTCACATTAACAGAAAAGGGGTATTAGACTCTGTTAGCACTTTTAAGATGTATTTTATTCTGAGGTTTCTGTCTTAGTCCAGAAGGCCTTAAATGTATTTATTTCAGGCTACTTTTAAATATGGTAAGATGCTGAATGTTTACTATAAAGTGCAAATTAATAGTTAATATGTGGACATACCGGTAGGAAATGTCAGTTGACAGAAACTATTGTAAAAAGTATTTTCTACTTCAGTCATACCTTCTGTGAGTTGTATTGTATGACGTAACATTAGGGCCAGGCTGCAAGAAGTTTTGTATATTTAAGAGAATATAGTCAAAATATTAGCAGAAGAACAGTTAGAAAATTAAAAGGAAAAATGTCATTTTTATGAAAAAAAAACCCCAGCATAGAGATCTGATGTGATCTCGGTCCTGTTGATAATTTGATGCTTCTGTTTTAAAAGATTTAGTTTGTCAATTAGACATTATCTGTAAAACCTAAACTACTGTATAACTTCACAAAATCCTCAATGTTAATTTTAATTTTTTATTTTTCATGTTGGAGATTTCATAAAATTACTTCATTCTCCTAATATTATATATATATAATATTATAATATGACTTTATTCTCATAAATTCAAAGTCCAAATCAATAGAAGATGGCCGCCCTGGGCATGCTGACATCACTCTGTACTATGAAAACCCAAGGACTGCATTGGTGGAAAAAAAAAAATCCTGATTTTTTCCAAAAATTAAATCTGCCAAAATTCAATAATTTAATAAAATAGATTTATCGACCAGCACTAACAGAGATTCTTCTTCTTTGGTTTTGGTCTGCAGCTGCAGTAACAGGGTACCAGCAGCCAAGCGAGGCAGCGTCGGGTCATGCCAGTCAGTTCTACATCGGTCTGCTGGACTCGAACAACAAGGAGCAAAGGCTGGATGAGAAAGGTACAAGAACGATTATTGGTTCTAATTAGGGGTTGAACGACTACATATTTTTTAAGGTCGACTACATCATGATAATAGTCGAGTCGATGTCGACTAGTCGCTGTGACGTCATAGTGACGTAAGCGCAAAAACCCTTCACAACTACTTGGAGGCTTTATCAGCTATTTTCACGGCAAATATGGACCCTCCCCCGACCCCACACACACACACACTCCCCTTCTCCTGCTTTTACTAAGTCTATTATGCAGAATTAAAAGAGCAATAAACAGATCATTCTTCGTGAGCAGGGAGAAAAGTTCGTTGTACAAAGTTGGGTCTGACTTTTTTTTTTGTTTTTTTCCAAACACCGGCTGATGCTGATGATCTCTGGATAGTTACTCGTAAAGGAGTCAAATTATCACACTGACCACAATGGTGCTTTTGGAACATCACAAACCAAACTTATTATGAATGGATCCCGTTTGGTTACAGTTGAATTTAACGAAACCTCCTGCTGCTCCTCCGCCCAATGCACAGCATGATCTCTGCTGACTCAGCAGCGGCTCTCTGAACCGACATGCGGACGGCGGCCGAGATCGCCTCTATCAGATCCTCAGGATGAAGCCTGGACTTAGTTTCCAGATGTAGTCAAACCATATCTTTATAAGAGCGTAAAGCTGCCAGGTTAAAAGCTTCAATACGCAGGGAGACGCTGATCAGTTGGATGGATAAAAAAGCCTGACATCATGACGCGTTGTAACACATTACTGCGGTAGTCTTTTTTATTTATTTATTTTTTTAAGGATTTTTTCGGCACTAGTTTATTTGACAATGATCTGACTGTAAGGGGGCAGAGATAGCGGAGAGAGGCCTGGGCCCAGCGAATGGAGGATGGGAGTCGGACTCCTGATTACCGCGGTCTAAAGTCTCTGTATGCGGGGCGCCGCGCTAACCACCGCGCTGCGCAACGCCCCTATTGCGGTAGCTTATGCTGTAATTTATAGTTTGTAATTATTAAATTATTTACATTTTTATACAATTTGAGCTTTCTGACGAACTCACCTAGTCCACCTTCTTTCATTTTCTGGGAAAAATCTGTTTAGTCATGTGATTGCGACTAGTCGACTGGCCCAGAAAAAAGTCAGTGCAGAGAAAGGAATCGACGAGTCGACTAATTGGTGCAACCCCTAGTTCTAATTGGATTTTAGTTAAAATGCAACTTTGTTTCTTGGCTTTAATTTTCCCACGTACGCTTTCTGCAGAGGATGCTCTCGCAGACGTGGTAGATGATGCGACCTTGGAGCTGGTGTGGAAGAACAACGAGCGTCTGAAGGAGTATGTGCTGGTCAGCTCTAAGGAGCTGGAGTATGAGGACGACCCCAGCTCCATGAGCGAGACGGCCAGAGCGGGACATTTCACCCTGGAGCAGTGCCTCAATCTCTTCACCAAGCCTGAGGTGTTGGCACCTGAAGAGGCCTGGTAGGGACAAATATTTACCACCTCAGTCCCTCGTAGGGTTCCAAAACATTTTTCCCACTACAACTAAGAGGCATGCTTCCAGGACTGCAAAACCACAAAGTCTTACCAAGTATTTTGTCTAGTTTCTAGTGCATATGTCTTAGTTCATTTGAAATAAGACAAAGCTAACTTACAAGTAACTTTTCAGCAAGATGCAGGAAGTAATTTTAAGGAAAACATTCCTTAATAATTTTTAAATGTACTAATTACACTGGCAGATTATTTCACTTATAACAAGACATTTTCCCATGTTACAAGTGAAATAATCTGACAGTGCTATTAGTAGTTTTCTCATCAATATTAAGAAATGTTTTATTTAAGCAAGCTCCTATAGAGGGATTATCAGTCAACATTAAGTTGTCAGCAGCCACTTTACTGCGCATGTCGCCTTCGGAATGCAGGCAAGAATACATCATTCTAACTATTGAAACTATTTACAATTAGGCTATAAAATATTTTATCTTCTCTCAGCGCAACTCCCACATGCAGCTTTGCAGGGTCTGCAGTTTTCAGATTCTTTTATTTTTAGCTCATCGTCTCTGTACCTCACTCTACCTTCCGTTCAACCCACTGCATTTTTAATTTCTGAAGGCTTCGCTATCAGCTGCCTTGATGGATTCAACTATATCTCCTTTTTCCCTCTAATTGTGACCAAACTACAACAAAATTATTTTTATTTTATTTATCCTTTGCACGCTAAATTTGGATTCCCCCATTTTTTCTTTTTTTTTTTGTTTTTCTTTTTTCTTATAAAAACTTACATTTTCGGAAAACCCTATTCTGGTGCCCTTATTGCTCACCTTCTCCATGTTTGTCGTCTTTAGGGGGACTGGACATATTTCATTGAGACCCGATGATCTTACAGTGATCAACTTGCTAAAAAATTGCTAGTAATGGGAAATTTTCTCTCGTCATTTATCGTCTCACCTGCATTTAATGGTTATGGGTGATTAGGACACATCTCATTTACTAATGTTAATTTGGTAGAATAACTTATTTTATCACACTGTGATAAACAGTTTAGTACACTGTCTAACATCCTACCTAACCATGGCAACCAGTGAGCATTTAGTGGCCTCTTCCATCAGCCACTGTGTTTACAAACAAATAATTCTGCTATATCTTTCTAAAAAGTTACTTGTACTTAAGTGTTTTTTTCTTTTTTGTCTTATTTCAAGTGTACTAAGATATTTGCTCCAAAAACTTGATGGAAATACTTGCAGTGAAATATGTGGAAATTTCTGCCAGTTCTCTGACAGACAGTAACAGTAACAGACAGAACCAGTAATTAAAGAAATGTCTGTAAATGTAATCTTTCTTTGACATATTTCTGGAGCTATTGGTGTTCCTTGTTGCTGAATTTGCTAGATCTATTTCCTCCCTGCTCCCCGTCTGCTTCCAGGTACTGTCCAAAGTGCCAGCAGCACCGAGAGGCCTCCAAGCAGCTCCTGCTGTGGCGTCTGCCGAACGTTTTGATCATCCAGCTCAAACGTTTTTCCTTCAGAAGCTTCATCTGGAGAGACAAGATCAATGACATGGTCGACTTTCCTGTCAGGTGATCACAGCTGCTGTGAACTGATCTGAGAGTATTTAGCATGTGAAAGCACAAGGTGCTTGTTAGAAGTGAAAATCTAAACCTCTTAAACAATTTTGGGTTTCAGGAACTTGGATCTGAGTAAGTTCTGCATTGGCCAGAAGGACGAGATGCAGCAGGCCCCCATCTATGACCTCTATGCAGTCATCAACCACTATGGAGGGATGATCGGAGGGCACTACACGGCATACGCTCGCCTGCCCAGTGACAAGAACAGTCAGCGCAGTGATGTTGGTAAGTTTTACTCCTTCCCAAATGTATCTGTGTACTTTTGCTTACTCTGATTGTGATTTTATTTTATTTATTTATTCTTTTTTTTTTATTTATTTATTTTTTTACGGAGTTTAAAAAAAAATGACTAAAAAACTTATGGGCTTTTTTTGTTACCCTGTTGGTACCCTGTTATGTGAAAGTCTTAAATTGGTGTCTAAAATTAAGGTCTTAAAATGTCTTGATTTCATTAAGAAAATTTAAGATGCCCTTAAATATGTTAATCACAGATCCTAAATTTTGTTGTGGCTGGATTATTTCTTTTTTCTTTTTCCCGCAATATTTTTCTGTCGGGCAAAAGTTTGAGTCACCCACAAACATCCTCAAGGCACAGAACGTCTTGAGTAGTCAGCTAGTTTCCAGGCCAATATACCCTTGCTAGCTAGCTAAATTTTTATTTTATTTATTTTTTTGCATCTGTTATGGGCACAAATCCATCCATCCATCCATCCATTTTCCTTCACCCTTGTCCCTCAGTGGGGTCGGGAGGGGTGCTGGTGCCTATCTCCAGCTCACGTTCCGGGCGAGAGGCGGGGTACACCCTGGACAGGTCGCCAGTCTGTCGCAGGGCAACACAGAGACACACAGGAC
>NW_006800217.1:273932-327770 GCF_000485575.1 Poecilia formosa
TTTTTTTTTTTTTTTCCTTTTTCCCGCAATATTTTTCTGTCTGGCAAAAGTTTGAGTCACCCACAAACACCCTCATTGCACTCTGTTCCTCAGGGCACAGAACGTCTTGAGTTGTCAGCTAGTTTCCAGGCCAATATACCCTTGCTAGCTAGCTAGATTTTTATTTATTTTTTTGCATCTGTTATGGGCACAAATCCAGATTCCCATTTTTCTTGTACCATTCTTGATTGCAATTCAGAAACTTTCTCCAATCATACCTTATATTTATAGTTTTTTCTGTCTTAAATTTTACTCAAAGTGACATTAAAAAAGTCTTAAATTTGGCGTGCTGAAACCTATAGATACGCTGCGACTGATTCACATCAGAACATCACTTGTTACTTTCTGTAAATGTGCTCCTTTATTATATTGCATTCTGAGTTTGTCTTCTATGTGTGGCTACAGGGTGGCGGCTGTTCGACGACAGCACCGTGACAATGGTGGAGGAGAGCCAGGTGGTGACGCGTTACGCCTACGTCCTGTTCTACCGCCGCAGGAACTCCCCTGTGGAGAGGCCACCACGCTTCCTCTCACCCGGAGCCGAGTCAGCTACAGCCACAGGAGCCTCTGCCAGCCAGGTGAGGGCGCCACAACCATAAGAAACCACAGGGTTCTCTTTATAAAGAGGCTTTGGTTTTATTTCCCGGGTTCTGAGCTGTACTTTAAATGAAAGGTTGATAATTTCTTCAACCATAGTAACATAAAATAAAGCTGTTTGTTAAATAGCGCCATGTAATCACACGTTGATTAGATGTTCACATTTACTTTTCAGAGGTTTGTTGTAATAAATGTTCCAGCCACTAGGAGGAGCTTTTAATTGGTTACAAAACAGCAGCGTGTGTGTAAAATGTCTGAGAAACAACACCCACTAATCATAGATTTTTCTGAGTTCTTATGAATAAAGCCAACCTGCAAAGGTCTCCTTTTACCGATTCAAAATGTTTAAAAACAGCTGTGCATTTTATAATGCCTCTAAGGGCAATAGATCCATTTTTATCACTTAATCCAATTTCCGATTTTTGGAAATGTAATTGTTGGAAAATCGGGTTGTTTTTCCACCAATGTATTCTTTGTGTTTCCATACTTGAGTGATGTTATTCCACCCAAAGCCACCATCTTGTTTTCTAGCTTGTATTTATTTGGACTCCCAGAAGGGATGACTGAAGCAAGTGTTGGAAAGTATTTAGTCATTTCTTATGTTTTATAAGAAAAAAGTGAGGGAAAAAAATAATTTATAATCAGAAATAAGGTTTTGTAAAAAAATAACAAAAACAGATTTCAATTTTAAGCCAATGCGTGCCACTATAAGCATGTTGCATTTGTTTTCTCTGACATTGGTAAAGTGAAAAAGAGAAATTTCCTACACTAGCGACCTTTTTTTTTTTTTTTTTTTTTTTTTTGTTGCTGCTGCAAAATCTGTGGAAATCAGAAACGGAGTAGTTCATGAAAATGGTGTCATCACATGATGTCATTTCTTTAAATTAGCTTTTTGTTTTTTAAAAAATAGTCATCTTTTTAAAGTTCTCATATTTTTGACTTGTAACATTCAATGTCCCTGTGGATAGAATTGGTTGTTGTTTTTATCCAATAGGCCAGCATGTGAAGTGCAAGGAAAATGATCACGGTTTTCAAAGATTTTTATGAATAAAACTGTTCTAGATAAATCACTCTAAAATCTTTTTTTATTTTTATTTTTATTTTTTTTTTTGCTGCATTTTCAGCTCCATTCATCTAAACACTTGTATTCCAATTGCTGTATCATGATACTGCCACCACCATGTTCCACACTGTGGATCTGGTGTGGTCATCTCTGAAAACCTTCCACCCTTTTCCTTCCACTTCACTTCTGTACTCCCATGTATTGATCCGTGACACATAAATGACACTTCAGCTTATGGTTCCAGCGTCTAAGAACTACGAATACTTTATGTGTTATGAGCTTCGGCCTGCCTGTCGTCCCTCCTGCTCGGCAGGCAGCTCATTGTGGCATTACCAAGTGTGATCTGAGTGTTTGTTAGAAACTCGCCTTTTCCCAGAAGCTGACACCCGGTTTCCGCCAATCGCAGGCCTCTCTAATATGGCGGGAACTGGAGGAGGAAGACGAGGGGCCCGACGAAGGGCCTCGCGGACTGTTCCGCTCCCCACTCCGAAGCCGACAAGTAGAGAGGAACAGAGGCGAGGAAGAGGCAGGCGCACGCCGCCGCCGCAGGCACAAGATGTCAGACTATCCCGATGAAGACTGCGTGCGATATCTAGTGGTGGCCACGCTCACTGCAGTCATCGCTCTCTTTGTTAACTTAGTTTATCCCTTTCTATACAAAATCAGATGAACCTTTTAATAATAATGCTTTCAAATACGACAAATACCTTTCTAATAACAGGTATTTGAAACAAAGATTGCACTACATGCTTTCTGAAAGGATTCTATGGGACTATGGTAGATGTTTCAGTAATAAACGAGAAGTAGTCTTATAGTCGAGGCTAAGGTAGATATATAGCTTTAAAACTGCTGTATGTAACTTTTGTTTAAAAAAAAAACTAACAAAAAACAAATTAACAAAAAAACTGTCACCATGTCCTGACAGTCAGAAAGCTTATGAAAAGATCGCTATCCTCTGCCTCCTCCCTGAGCCACTGTTGCCATCTGAAGAAACAACCAACCAATCAGAGCCAGAAGGAAAGTCTTAGCGATGTCAGTCAGCCTCATGTATTCACTGCTCAATGTGCTAATGGCTGATAAGCAACTTACTATTACATGAAAATCCTTTATCCACTGTCATTGCTAACTAGCCTTAGCATTCATTACAGGCTATGCTAGCTGCAGCGTAGCAGAGAGCGGGGTAAGAGGTCTATCCATGAATATGATTGGCACTGCTAAGGCCCGCTTGGAGAAGACAGAGGAGCTTTTTTTGGTTTATCTGTCTCATGCCGTACTGTCAAGGCACAGTGACAGTTTCCAAAAATAAATTATATAAAGTTACATTCTGAAGGTTTAATAAGCCCACTCTTTACCAAGTGATCTGAGGTCACCTGGAGCAGACTTGATAAGCTGAAAGCTGTGGAACTTTCTAGTTGATGCTTCCTGATTGGGAACCGGTAGTTTGTCTGCAAGGCTGTTTGTGGGTCAGTGACATTAGGAGGGCTAATTAGACTGAAGTAAGGAAGCTAGCCTGAAGCTAGCTGCTGCTACTGCTGCTGAAGGAAACCTTCATTTCTCTGCACAAGGCTCCTGCAGTGAAGCTGCAACCTGAAGGCTCTTTCCTCCTGGTTCTTGTCTGGTTTATTCAGTGGATTTAGTTTAAAATGTCCTTTTCTGTCCCTTTCATGTCGTATTCTACACGTCCTGTATGTTTTCTGCACTGTAATCTGTTTTTTTTTTTTTTAAATGTACTTTAGGTATGGGCTGGGCTGGTATTCAAAATGCCACAGCATAAATATTTCAACTCAAACTGTTTAAGTTCCTTCTTAAATACAGTTAGATGATCTGAAGATGAACCTCTGACTGAAACTACTGTAGTGAGCAGAGGATGCTCATAATTTATCCGCCATGTTTCTCCATTTTCTGAATAGAAGATGGGGCTTCTTTAGCTGAACTTGGCTTTTTAAAATTTTGTGTTCAGCAACATGTGGGGGAGGAGCAGTGCTGTTACCTTGGTTCCAGAAACCATCCCATGCCTAATAACAGTTCATTACGTCTTAATTTGTTTGATATATTTTTACATGATATATTTAAAGCCACAAACATACTTTACTTTTTGGAAGGAAGTGTAGTAAGCAATATTTTTTCTTTTAGTCAAAGCTGCAGAATAAGCTTCAAATTTCAGAATTCTGTTTCCTTCTGACTATATACATTTTTTTGTATTTTAAAGCACTGTGAGAAATTGTACCTATATATTTTGAACATTTCTTTTGTAACAAAGTATATATATATATACACATATATTTTTATTGTAATCAAATTGAATTTAATTTATAAATTGCAAAACGGCAGCAATATCAACATTTTTCACATTTCTGCCTTCTTTATGCAGATGTTTTTGTTTTTTTTCTGAGAGCATTTCTGAGTCTCAGGGAAAGCGGTACTAAAGCAGCATTAGGTGGTCTGTTATCCTCAAATGTTTTCTTATAAATTAAAATTAGGGTATACGAATGCCTGTCTCTGACATATGCAATGCGTCAGAGACGTCCAAGTTAATGTGCTTTTAACTTGGACGTGTCATTTTGAGCTTGATGTGAAGAGGCATGAGGAAGGTTGCAATATCGTCATGCAGGGAGCACAATCACTTCTGTTCTGATCTGAAATGATCCAGAGTTGAATAAGGCTGAAGGAATCTGAGTTAGTAGTTTGAAGCCACCTGTAAAATGATTAAAATCAAAGTAATATCTTTCCATTTCCTTCCAGTACTGTATTAATGCTGCTTTCTAAATAAATTCACACTACAACCTTGACTGAAAGTGTTTTTTTTTCCTGTTTCTCTAGTGTGAATGTTTGAGGATCCTTCGTTTAACTGGTGATTTATCTTCCAGGCCTCTAGCCAGTCACTGTTTGGGACAGACCTGGACCCTGAAGGACCCCCCACCCTCACCCCGGAGGTGCCAGCTGACATTTTCGCTCACTCTGCGGAGTGCACAGCACCGTCCTACAGTAACATGGAGGAGGTGGACTAGTTGCCGTGGCGTCCAAAAAAAAAAAAAAAGGGGTTTCCAAAGCTCAGTTGTGGATGTGGTCAACCAGGGTCCCGACTGTTTTCATTTCGACTCGCAGAGCAGCAGTGACTTCCTGAAAATAACGCGTTGGTGTTTAATAAGCTGGCATATGTCGTCTAATGCATCCACTGCAAACACGGCTTCCACACCTGCACCATGCAGCCATGATTCAGAGGTCAGAGGATATCCTGTTGTACACCATCAGGGCCGGTCTGAAGCTGAAAACCTGGACCAGATCAGACCAGACTGGACCATCCCCAACTGACGCTTTGGACTTTTAGGCTAATTCTGTAGAGTTTGATTGGTGCTCGTTTAAAATGTCTGTAAATTATTTTTGAGTTGTTCTGCTGCAGCATCTCCAGTCAGTTGCTTTGTTTCCTTCTGCAGGGGTGGACATGAGTTTCTGTTTTCTTAAAGATATTGCCTTTTTTTTTTCTTCTTCCCCCATTCTTGTAATATTTGATCCTGTGGATGTAAGTGTTAGAGGGCTTTGGTATAAACTGAAATATGCATGACTTGATTTTTGTACAGGCTGTAATCGCCCGCCCTGAGCTGAAATGTTATGTTGCTCCAGTTCACTGTTGCAGGTTTGTCTTGAGTTGTCCAGTCTAACCCCTGCAACGTTTGTCATAAACTGCGGATATAAAGTAAGAAAGATTATTAATCCTGCTGTGGAAACTAAATGGTTGATTAAAATAAAACTGCTGATGGAAAAGCCTGTAATGTTTTCACTCATCTGGACCTCTGTCAGTTCAGGAGTATCTGGGGGGGAAAAGTGCATCTGTAAATAAAACTAGTGAAGACTATTCATATTTGAACCCGTCATGTTTATTTTATTTTTTTTACTTGTAAGATTCCTGTTTCCACTGAACAGCAGCCAGTTGTTTTGCTTAAACCAACAACATAGTTTGTCTTTAAAAACCGTTTATTTGAAGTGTTATGATTAGACACTTGATACAAATCAGTACTTCAGTGTTTTAAATCATGACATTTTTCTAATTTTTATTTTGTTTAGATGTAACGGTGGGAATAGAACTGGTTATGATCCAGAAAATGTGGTCAGTTTGACTTTCACAGTTGGTAATTCATTTTTCACATAATGCCAGCTTGGGTTGAGTAGCTTTCTGTTTCTCTTACAAAAAAAATCATTATGACTGATATTAAAATTTGTTTGATCTGAAACATGGAAATGTAAGAAATTTTAAAAAATTTGGGGGGTGGGGGTAAATACTACTACAACACTACAAAATTATCAAGAGATGTGACAATTCAATAAATATTAAAGTAACTAAATATGCATTTTAGAACATGTTTTTTATTAGTTAAAACTGGCGCTATGTTGACGGCATAATATGAGACGACCTCCCCCTTTCTTTGTGCTAGGCAGCAGATGGTTTCTCACACCAGAGTGCTGTGAATGCGCAGGCCAGTTAGCATAGCCACGGATCACGGTGGATAAATGGTTTTCCTGGAAAAGTAAGTCGTTGACTGACAGCGCTAAGTCCCTCCTCCTGACTCTGATTGGTTGTACCACAAGTAGAAGGCTTTTTTTTTTTTTAACAGATTTGTCTTGTACTATATTGTCGCAATATTATGACGGTTTTAATACATCTGGGAGGGAAAAAAAACTATGAAAGTTACATACTGCAGCTTCTAACAGATAATTTAATTGAGCTCACCAAATCATCCAAGTGGTTAATGGAACTGCAGTGAAACTTGAGAACGTCCCCCTGGGCCAGACTTTAGAAATTGCTTAGAGGGGCATTAGCCCAGGAACCAGATTGCCTCCGCATCCAACCCCCGCACCTCCACCTCCTCTCATCTCCGAACGTATAATTCGGAACATGGTTTCTATGCCGTGACGTAACAATGAGGATAACAATCCTTCAACCAGTGTTACTAACTTCGCTGTCTTGCTGTAAATTAAACTTTTATCTCGGTTGTTTCTGTAAAAAATCCAAACCCAGAGATTCTCGGGGATCAACAGAATAATAACAATTTCATAGCCGCCCGAAGAAATCTTGTTTTAGTCTTCTAGAAAAATGGATGTCAAGCTCGAGGAACTGTTTCAGAGCATCCCGCAGAAGCACTGGAGGAAGTTTTTGTCAGGCGATTATAAAAAACAAAAAGCATGGTTACGGAAACATTTACTTGTCGGTGCGACAGCTTTTTTTTCCGCTTTGATCTTGAACAAAGTCCAGTGGACGTCTATCACACTCAAGGTTGTCAAAGCCATTGTGGGTAACAGACTCTCAGAAGCTCTTCCAAAGTTCCTGGGCATTCCAGAGATGGTTGACTCAAAAGCCGTTAAAAAGTTGGAGAAACTAGTTGTCAAAGAAGTGATCAAAAGGATCCAACCCTCCACTAACATGGTCAATGTGAAGAAAGGCTCTTTGGTCAAGAGAAGCATTCATAAACTATTTAATAGGGCTAATGAAACTGACCAGCAGCGACCTGAAACACCTGGCTTGATCAAACCAATCATCAAAGGAACTGGGAAACATGGGGTTTATAAAAAATACCATGGGGGAAACCCCT
Source organism: Poecilia formosa (assembly GCF_000485575.1). Classification (NCBI taxonomy): domain Eukaryota; kingdom Metazoa; phylum Chordata; class Actinopteri; order Cyprinodontiformes; family Poeciliidae; genus Poecilia; species Poecilia formosa. Next base: position 281,217 of record NW_006800217.1, read on the forward strand.
GGTTCAAAGAGGGTATCCCCGAGTTACCAACCATTGTGGAAGTCTCTCAAAAGGAGGAAATGTTGGCTGAACTCAGCTATTTTGGATACACCATTCAAGGAGACACAAAGGAATTTGTAAAGATGTTAACTGATAGTGGAAAAGCCCACTGTTATGAGAGATCACTGCTATCAAATGACTTTGACTTCCAAGAACAGCCATCCCATCGAGGAGTCCAAATATTTAAGAGTGAGAACAATCAGGCTTGTAATCAATCACAATTTACCACAGCTGAGAAGAAAACCATGAAAGACCTCAGTTCAGAGGGTCAATCCAGTAAAGAATATGTGAGCAAGATTATTAGGCTGGTTCTGTGTCAGGCGCTGGAATCATCAGATAAGATTTGCTACTCTGACGTCTTCCAGGACATCTTCAAATGGACCCTTGAAAAAGTCTGGGATCGGGTTCAGGGGAAACAAATACAATTTCGCTCAAGAGTAAGAAAGAAATACATCAAAAAAATCTTCTCTAGGCTTTGTAACGCAATCTTCTGTACGGATAAAGACGCTTTGTGTTTGCTAGTCATGAAAATCCCAGAGTTTGAAGACACAATTCTGTCCTGTTTTGAGAAATACTTGTTAAAGAAAGCTAGCAAAGTGGAAAGATGTCATGACTTTATATGTGACCTTTGTGGGAAAATAAAATGTTGGTCGCACTCTGATTTGTTAGAGCAACCCCATACAAAAAGTAAAGTGATAAATGGAGGGGGCTTTCAGATGGAGTTTCTCCAGGGGAAAGGTGAAGCAGCAATAACTAGAAGTTCCACAGACATCCCAGCTTGTCCCGGAGCTACAGCCAGAGCCAAGAAACACCCTGAAGAGACCCCTGGAGCAGACACCCAGATAAAAACGGCCTTACAGACACTTGTTAAAGGTCTGGTGAGCAAAATGATTGAAGAATCAGCTTGTAGCTTCCAGGCTAAACATGTTGATGGGTTCTGTGACATGATGTCCCAGGAAATCTGGAATGAAGTTCAGGACAAAGATATCAAGTTGTCCCTGGGAAGGATTGAGGAGCTCAGTGAAGCAATTTTCAGGGACATTTTTGAAAAGAGTACAGGTGAAAACATGAACCTGGGAGACTCGGATAAACCGCTGACAAGTTTTGTCAGGTCTTGTGTGATAGAAGATCTGAAGAGACCAGTGAAGACATCAACTTGACACATTGTAGATGTCTCTAGATGGTGCAATGGCTAATAAAAAAGGGGCTAAGAGGGCACACTGAATTTGTCAGAAATATTTGTAGAAAAGCTAAACATGAACAGTGCCCTGCAGCAAAGATCCCTGTCATGATGTGTGGTTGTGAGTGGTGAGAGAGACGCCGGGAATCCCAGGTAGTCATGATGATCAGAGAATTTAATAAACCAGGAGGAACAACTGAAAATCACTGGCAGCACAGGAACAGACAGACGTGAGACACGACGAGGATCCGACGAAGAACACAGACACAGGTGGGTTTAAATACACAGGGAGGGTAATCAGGTAAGTAGACACACCTGGGGGACANATCATCATCATCATCATCATTATTATTGGTGTTACCATAGTGACAATCTGACGCTACAAGTCAAAACGTTTCTCTATGTTTGAGCTTCAGTTTGCACATATATATAAGATACATATCTTCTTCTAAAAAAATGAAAGACAAAATTTATTCTTCTTCCAAAAAGTCTTCTTCTTTTTCATCATCATCGTCATCGTAATCGATCAATCGATCAATCAATCAATCAATCAATCAATCAATCAATCAATCAATCAATCAATCAATCAATCAATCAATCAATCAATCAATCGGCTTCTTCTATCGCCACCTACTGCACACAAGTGTGTAGCAACACCACCTTACATCCATTAAATTCTTATTTTTTAATTTTGTATTATGAAGAGAAATAAATATTGCTTTTCTGCTTTCCTTAATCTATAAATATTCTCTAAGTTTTCTTCAGGTCTCAATATTCCTTTAAAACTCCATAACTGTCCATAAATAAATTGTTTTGGAATTTTCTCTTTCCTCTGGTCATAAGCCCACCGCCTATTCAGATTTAAAATATTTCGATGCATACATGCAACATGTAATTTACCCAATTGGGTTTTTCTACCTTGTAGCTTTTCTGCTTGCCTATTTTCTTCTCTTTCCTATGTGAGCTTTAATGGTGGGACTTTAAATTAAATATTAAAGATGCATAGAAGAGATTGCAGGAGCTATTGTGACAAAATAAGTTAGATATTTTCTTTTCTACAACAAACCTATAGTGCATGGTGTTATGGTGTTAATGAAACAGAAGGGGTTTCATGCTGGGTGGGACAATGCACAGTATATTTAGACATGGAACAAATCTCTGTGCATGACTTGGTATTTTATTTTTCTCAACTATAGACATACAGATTTATGTTTTTGCATCCACCTGAATAATGTGTAGTTGCACCACTGGTGCAAAGTCCTATTCTACCCATTCAATATATAAGAATAGAAGGAAGGAGTTGGGTGGATGATATCAATGTATTAAAGGTCACTGGATAAAACATTCAGACAATAGGGTAGGGACAAAAGGGCTTGCTTGCACAATTCTTTTTTCATTAGTATCCATATCTGGGAAAGGCAGATTTCATACTTTTCCAGACTATGATCCCAGGGCTGGTGTCTTTCAGGGTTTCTCACCCTCTGAACTCCACCTCCCGGACTAAATTACAGTCAATAATTAAAAATAAAATAAAATATAATATAATGAAATGTAACTTAGTTTAATCACTGCAAACAAAATTACAGAATTTCATTAGTAACAAAATTAAATAGGCCTGTGAAAAATGAGTGACTTTTTCCACAGGAAGATGGCGCTGTTTGGCGGTGTTCTCAGTGTTCGTCACCATCTCGCCTGATAATGAGAAAGAAGAAGATGGATACCGGGGAATCAGGAAGTAGCTACCGGTAAACATCTCGCGTGTTTGGTGGATACCAGTGAGTCACCCTGGTAACTGACAAATGGCTAAGATCCATGAGTCAGTCAGATAGAATGTTTCCCTTTGTGTAACCGCAGAGCTGTCATGGCGGAGGAACACGAAGGAACAGAGAGCGGCAGTATCTGTGTGCCGGTGCGGGGGACAGCAGGTGACCCTGCGGTGTCAGTCCCTCGGGCACTCGGCTGCGCAGACCACTCACCGAAGAAAAAGTTAATTCTACACATGGACCTGAATAACACCATCCTAGTCTCGGACACGGTGACCGGACAAGGGACGGTGGCTGCTCTGGATTACTTCCTCACCACCGTGACCTGGGGGAAGATGAGCAAACACGGTAAAGTCCAGCTGCTTTCAGCTGACACCGGGAATTTATTGTTCTTTTTCTAGAACACACGTGGAAAAATTGGATGGAACTGCTGTTTAGAAAGTATTCAATTATTTCAGCACTATATTGAGTTAATTTCTTTATTTTCGGTGATATAAACACTTCAGTAGTCACTGAGAACTACTTTTGATTCCACTTTCATTGATTCCTCGTCACTCTGTGGAAGACTGAAATGACATAATTCCTTGAAAGTGTCTATTTTAAGTAGTAATTTATATTCTAATAATATTTTCAAGCAATACATAAAATCAGAAAACCATTCATTAGGTTTATATTGACTTTACGATATATAGGTAGATGCAAAATACTTATCAATATATTTTTTACTCCACCTATGAAAACATTTGTCATTTTTAAACGTAAGTCATACCATAAATTCAGCCCAATGATAGAAACACGTCATCTCACACAATTCAAATCATACTTGAAAAGCCATTTTAAATTCAATTACTTCTATAACAATAGGTTTTCTCATCCTTAGCAAAATCGTCTGTTCTGCTCACAGATTGACTATGTTTAAATTGTCATGCTATTCAACTGAATGACATTTAACATGATGACATGAAGTAAACACAGTGGAATATTAGCTGTAAGCCCCCGTGGTGAGAAAAGATTTGTAGGTTGTGATGATTTGTATTATTTCATGATGTCAAATGTCCTTCAACTGAACAGCCTGACAATTTAAACATAGTCAATCTGTGAGCAGAATATACACTTTTGCTTAGAATGAGAAGACCTATTTTTTAAATAGAAGTTACTGAATTTAAAATGGCTTTTCAGTCCTACTCCAAGTTTTACTGTTTTTGATAGGAATAATGTCATAATTTCCATCTCTGAAACTCTTGCATGCTGGGTAATTCTTGCAGGAAAATGGGAATGGCTGAGTGACTCTGCCTCCCTGCTACCTCCCTGCAGCGACGCCTCCAGCTACTACTCTCAGTTTGGACGCTCACCAGGCTTCACCTCTGTTGCTGGGCGACGCTTCAAAGGGCTGCTGGAGGAACATCTGGAGCTGCTCCGCTGGCCTGAGGGTGTCAAGGCAAGTGAGCGATCACAGAAACCTGCCTGACGCTCTGAGACGAAGGTGACTCCTCTCTGAGCAGTGCAGCTACCTACACTCAGATGTATTATAATAATGTTGAGTTGACATTACTTTTGATGTTTCCTCTCTTAAGTCAAAGGGGTCGCTGTTGAAGCCAAGTTGGACATGCTTGATTTCTTTGCAATTAGCCAACATCATGAGAACGAAGTATTTCAACACTGTTTCCCACAGGAAGACAGACAGCTGTCTGTTAAAGGAGAAGATGGCCGACTCTACCACTGGATCCTCCCTTCCTTCTTCCAGCTGATCAGAGATCTGGCGTGGGAAGGACGGGAATTTGCCATCGTTTTCCGCACGTTTGGGACTGACCTGCCTCGGGTGTTGAAGGCCGTGTCTCGAGCAGTCAATGAGGGAGCTCACCCACTGTTCCCTGATCTGCCTGAGCTGAAGGTGAGGCAGGGTCACTCCTAAACATCAGCTAATATTAGATCTTCAGTGTTGCCTTGCAGAACTCTGCCTATTAACTGTTCAGGTGACAGAAAATTACCTTAAAGGGGGAGTATTATGTAAAATAATTTTTTTTGAGTGTTACATGACGTTAAAATGTTATTCACTCATCAAAAACATTCCTGGAGTGTTGCTTTAATTCTTCTGTGCATGTTTGACAAATCCTTTAATCTCCATGGCAACTATTCAGCTGTCTAAAACTCCTGGTTTGACCTAGTGGTGCCTTCAAGGTGCTGCTCCTCCTCAGAGCTGAAGATTCCAACCTTCTGCCTCACAGAGCAGCCCTCCCCCACTCAGATCCTTCAGACTAGCCAGCAGCAATTCGCCAACACCTGGTGAAACAACATCTACTGAGCTCATTGTACGAGCTACTTCTCAGTGCAACGATGGTAAAAACTATGTTAAAGTGTTATTAGAGGAGGGATGTTGTGATGACTTCCTGAAAGTGGAGTTTCAGAAAGAGCAGGAGGTTTTAAAGAAACAGAAACCCAATTTGAAGGTGTTACATCAGGAAGTAAAATCTCTTTTTATAAAATTTGGTATTGCTGTAAACTGTATTGTACAAATATCCTCAGAGTTGTTGTGGATGCTGTACCGGTCTGTCTTGCAACCGATTTGAAGACACTTAGCTGTTGTATGACACTCTGATGAAGAAGCTTCTGCTTGTAAATGTTGTTCATTTAATCTTGGTTCCTTCTTAGACAATCAAGCTAATATGATTAAGAACTTTAGGACTTGCTTTCTTTTTACGTCTCTTCTCCTACCCTCTTCTTTTACTAACTCTGACCTTTGCTCTCCGTTTGCCTTTGGTTCAGCTCAGAGTGGATATGACTCCGGGTAAGATCCGCTGTACCAAGCGAGGGGTCGTCCTGAGCCGGGCTGAAGAGCGTGTGTCCACTCGTGATGGAGAGAGAGGACTCTACCAGTACTTGAGTTCTGTGCAGGGTCTCAGTGGTTTCCAGGACCACTTTGACTGGTACACAAACAGAAGCTGCAGCATATACATTGCCACTTTGTTCTTTCTCCTTCTATTTCAAATGATTTCTAATCCGGGCGTCTGTGTCCAGGTGGGCTACCAACACCTTCTCCATCCGAGGAGGGAAGCCCCTATGGATTGACCCCTTTGACCAGAATGTTCAGCATGTCTTTATAGACGACAACATCCGACAAAATGATGAGGACACCATTGTTAGTCCAAAGGTAATGTGGCTTCACTAATATTCTAATTAGTTCAAATATGAATTGGAACTTCTATGCAATTAATTTTGATCCTGTTTGTTACTATTTTATGAAAGTATCATAAACTAACTGATGAAAGCAACAGTATGCTTTCTATGTCTATGTATACAACTTCTACTAATATATGTTTTTTACATTAGTTAAAACTGTCACCGTGTCGTGATAGAATGAGACAGATAATCTGTGAAATAATCGGCCTCCTCTCAGTGCTACTATTGCAATATAAAGAAATGCACAGCTCCCGGTCAAAAACAACCCATCAGAGCCAGGAGGAGGGTCTTAACGCTGCTAATCAACCTTCTGCATGTGCTGCTAATCATGCTTTTGGCTGAGAAGCTGTTTATCTGCCGACATTGGTGGCCAAACTAACTAGCCTGAGCATTCATGGCAAGCTAGCTGTCAGGAAGAAGCTTTAGCATATCAGAGAGCAAGAGTTGAAGCATCCATATAAGGTTGATTGACAGCACTAAGACCCTCCTCCTTCTTTTTTCACAGATCAGTACTATGGTACACTGTCATGAGTGATAATTTTAACAAATATGTAAACACATCTTTTGTTTTTTTGTTGTTTTTTTTTTTACAGAAAACCCCAAAATCAATCAGCAGATTAATTACTAAACCAGTGAAGTAAACAAATATCAATTGATTAAACATTTAACCAAAACTCTTCAATCTATTACTTTTCTATCAATATTTCTAACAATAATCCAATCACAGTTAGCCTCTCAATCAATTAATCTACCAACTAAGTACATTTAATCTTATTTTAAAAAATCTATCTTTTCATTAGATCAATTTGAAACCAAGTTTTCTTCAAGTATTTTAAATCTATTTAGCTACATTCTTTGTTATGTACAAAGATAAATCAGCCGATCACAAGACTGCAACTGGATACATTTGGGCATCTAGAAATTGACATTGACAGAGCTATCTCTAGGGTGTGTTGGGGAAAAATATATACCCATTGATTATTACCCATTCCAAAACACCCATTGGACTTTGAAATGCAGTAAGAAAGTCATCTTCATCCTGTCTTCTGTATCCCCGCTCACCTACCTTCTCGTTGTTTCCACCAGGTGTTCCTGGAGCCCGGCGGCCATGACACCCGTACAGCGGGCACTGCGGAGCTGTACGACATCTCCTTGGTCCAGACCGACCTCCTACGAGCGATTTCGGATCGCAGCTACTTCACCCAGCGTGTTCACATCTGCCTGAAAAACTACGAGAGTAACCTCTGGAATGGGACAGCCTAGAAGACAACTTCTAGGTTCCTGTGAGGTTTGTCCATGTGACAATCTGCAGTTTGCAACGCTGCTGTAAACTAAACAACACTTCCATCCCAGCTCACTAAGAGTCACTGCCACTTTAAGTGTGGTGTTGGGTCATCTAGGTCAAAAATAAAGACCTTACTGTGGTGGAAGGTTGTGAGCTATCTTTAGATGAGAATTTCATCAGCAGTACATGGACTTACCAAAAATGTAGCACTGAGATTACTTGCATTGCAATAATTATTATTTATAAAATATGTGATTTACAAAAGATTGCCAGTTTATACAAAGAGCACTTACAGTTAAACCTACGTTATCATACACCCAGCAGATTTAACATCCTTATTTAGTTTTGTCTCTGCGATAAAAGCACTGTAAAATGACTTTCAGTTTTATTTACTTTTTCTTAAAAAATGTCATGTAAAACATGATTTATAGCCACCCACTAATTGATGGAAAAAAACTTCAGTTTGTCAACAAGTTTAAAATCCATAGATGATGACGTCCGTTATTAGATGTGTAAGCAGACCGCTGCTGTGTGACGTCAACGTTCTCTTTCTGCACATGCGGGTCGGATTGGGAGTGAGTCTTCATTCACACAGAGAAGTCCGGTTGTGGTCGTGTTATATTAGTAGTATGAACGACCACACAAAAAAGAAAAAAAAAAATTGGGATTTTAGCAAAAAATTGGAATTGAGCATCAAGACCTGACATGTGAACGTAGCTTTAGTCGTAGTTTCTTCATGACTTTACCACCTCTTTACTTTCTAAAACATTTTCCTTGTGCAGTAAACGAGTGTCACCCACACCTGATTGCATGGCACTTAAATGATTTGCTATTTTTTTTTCTTTGCATTTCAAGCAGTTTTTCACAATATTCCTATAACATACAGCAATACTGCAATAACAAAACTTTTGCAACAATTGTTCACTTGGCCACTTTCAGACTGAAAGTACCAAAGTTACTTTCAGTCAGAAGAAATGTTGGCCATATAAGAGATTACTTTAAACTTAAATCTGCCACGAATATGAATAGTTTTGGGTTAACTTTTAATGCAGAGATGGTAATTGACTGTCAGACTTGGACTTAAGTTGTGCTTTAATTGCAAAAACAAAGACCTGTGCCTGAGCTCCCATGACTTCAGACTTGACTTAGACTTGTTGTCTCCTTAACAGTTTTTGTTTAATTTTCAGGAGTGTATGAACATACAGACTAGCTGTATGCTCATGCTTCATTCTGAAATGGTAGCCTTCGTTTCTTTACCAAACTACAGGCTAGTAACGGCTTACAACAATCTGTTCAATTTAACTGAAGCGTCAAAATTCTGACCACACAGATGTCTCTCCAAATGTATTAAACAATGTGAACAATGTTTTCTTTAATCTTCACAAGATACTTGAGTCTGAAAATGGCATCAAACAGCTAAAGTGTTTTCAAAAACATAGCAAAGCCACTTGAGCTGTTGGGTTTGTTGCGTTTTTACCTCAACTTGTTTATTTGTTAGGTCAGAGGAGTTAGATGCCAATACTTGAATATGTCTATGAATGAACTGTGACTTAAGAAGGTAATGTAGCAGTCTTAAATTGGTGTATCCCACTTGTCCTTAAGCCGGAGTGTGTGGTTGGTTATTTGTCCTGTGTGTCTGCGTTTCCCTGGCGACCTGTTCAGGGTGTAGCACTGACCGCAGCACCAAGGATGAGCTGGTATAGATGATGGACAGATGGATGGAGGTGGATCTGAACAGACTTGAACATGTCACACTGTGGAAGCATCATACTGTGAAATTCTGAATGTACATGTATGCTACTGTAACACTGTTTGGTGTCAGATAATGTTTAGCAGAATCACATCAGAAAGCTTCAACAGAAGTATTGGTCCAACGGTTAATGGACACCGAGTTACATGTGTTAGCGCTATCGTAAACAGAATCAGGTAAAGAAAAGGAGGCAGTGACAAAAACCTGTTGAAGCAGGACATCTTGAACACAGCTTGGTATTTAAATCTGATGTCAGTACTTACTATTGAGATCAGAAATCTTCCTTCACCAGATGGTTTTTTCCAAAGCTGTCTTATGATCACACAGTGTGAACCAGGTTTTAGGGGAAGGTTTTTACCAAGCAATCCTCACAGCAGATTTGTCTGAAAAACTCTACTGGGACGATGTTGGGGTTTCATTTGCATTGACTTATTCTCTTATTCTTTAAGGCACTTAGTGTGAAGTATTTTTTACGTTTTCTTTAAAGGTTTTAGAGTATATTTAATAATTGGTTTTAGAGAGGTGATGAAGAGCTAAATGAACAATCAAACAACCTAAAAGCACTTTGAGTAAGGATGGTATAAATTGCACGTGAAGGCAGATAATTGCAGTGTTTTTATTGTAGCTGAGGACAGGCTTTATATTACGTATCCCAAACTTAAGACTCCTTTACATGTATTAACATAATTACACTGCCAAATAAGGACTATTATATTATTTCAATAAATGTAAAACTTGAAATGAGTCAAAGAAAACATTGCATATTTATTAAACATAAATGGCTCTAAAAATATGTTATTCAAACAATTGACTAGAAACTAGAAAAGTTACAGCTTTATGCTAAGTGGAGTTTATCTATTGTTTGTTTTATGCTGTCAGTAAATTATATTCACAAACTGAGTTAAAGGGTAAAAAAGCCACTGATAGTTACTGTCAGTAACCAGGTGAACTGACATCAAAGGTTCATTGGTGTGTGGTGGCAAAACAAGTATGAGTTCAGCACAGAGGCAAATGACTGAAAAAAAAAATCTGCTGTGTCACATCATATTTATACCCTGGTAAACAAAGTCAGGGATTACTAATTAGATGTTCCTAGCACCAAAAAAGACCATCAGTGATCCAAGTCTACCTTAAGAGTTCTCAAATATTTTCAGTGACTGATTATGATGCTGAGATAAAAAAAAAAAGCAAATTTATATTTGAGGGTTTTTTTCCCACCTCTTTACCAACTATGCCAAAAATGTAGCTGATACAGTGTGCCAGTATTTCCCATGCCTGGTTCTCAAGGCACACTGCCCTGCATGTTCTAGATCAGTGTTTCTCATTCATTCAGGGCAGTGAGCCTGGAGGACCAGGGTTGGGAAACACTGCTCTATGCAACAGCGATGACTTTGGTTTGTTTTTAACTTTTTAATTCTTATTTGAATTGCATGGTTGCTGTTGGTCTTAGCATGTTGTTCTTGTTTTTTTTTTTTTACTGTACTAAACATATCTGAATTTTATAGAAACGTTCATTTACTAAACATGCAATTTTCTTTACTTTTGTGAAAATCTTAAGATACTGGAAAAATTACCGTTACGCCCTTGGAGCAGTAGAAGGCGTCGTATACAAACTTTGTAATAAAAGCTCCAGATTTTCTGTTGACCCCTGACAGGAAAAATTGTCTTCCACTATTAGATATTCTTCTAAGGTTGTATGGATTTATTTATTTTTTTTCTTTTTATTCACCAAACGTATTTGAAACCCAGCTGTTAGATTTTGGTCTTTTGAAGAGTTTATTTCTGGTTTTTGAGATCTTCCTCATGTATGTGGAAGAAAACCTGGCTTTATTCCTCAGAAGATTTGAAATTGTTTTGAATTCTAGCAATAAAAATGAGGCTGTCAGTGAAATGACTTGTTCCTGGAACAATTTACTCAAATATTTTGAAGTCAAAACCAAGCCAAAGGTGCTGGAAGATGTTTCCCTCGATGTGTATTTTTAATGTGTACATCTTGTCAAAACATGAAGTGTAAACAAAGTTTTCTGAAATGTTTTTTTTTCTTGTAAAATATGAATATTCAACTAAAAGGATGATGGAAGTTTTGTTTCTCAGTTGTGCCATATTTTGTTTAAAAACCTGGGACAGCTGCCTAGAAAACAGATCAGCTGCTTACGTCCTCCAAATCAGCAGGGGGCCCCCAAGAGCATTTTAGGTTTGTCTTTTATGTCAGCTTATAACTGTATGAAACTAATCTTTTTTTATCATTGATATTCAGTGGGTTATATCTTAGGAGTTAGACCTCTTCTTGCTTTAAAAAAAAAGTATTTAATAGGGAAATTTTAACTGAAGCTATTGTCAACCCTACCGGTTGGTGGCAGTAATGCCTCCTTCCGATGTTTGCCAACCTCCAATAAAAATCAAGAAGAGAAGAACTCATCTTTATTTCCTTCCAGTATACAACTGTATTAAACTGATACATGTGTACACAAATGTATTGATTTGAAATGAAATCAATCAAATCTTTTAAGAGAAAGCAAAAGGGGAAGAGAACGGGTGTGAAGCAGAGTAACCCAGAATATTCCCTCTGCAGGTCCATGGACATGTCAGCCCTGGTCTTACAGGCCTCAGGTGTAGCTTGGATTGGAACCCGACTTTCTCTGTCTCTCTGCCAAAAGGTTCTCAGTCATCATGTCAATGAGTAGGGTGGGGTTGTCACAGGAATGAGAGCAGTCGACAGACGTCTGTCCTAGGATGTTTAGATGGAATAACAATCACATGCCAGCAGGGACCCAGTCTCAGTTTAACAGCTGATAAACAAAATTTCACTTGCCCAAATATGCTAGTGGGAGATTCCCCAGCACACAGTCGCATGGAATACTGAGGAACTCTTGAAGAAAAACTAATGTTTTCTCGAGGGCAGTATGGAAAACTTCAGATGTTACAGAGATGGGCAGCAGGTGATGTTGACAACAAACACAGCAAAGTTGGACTCTTACTGGGCAGCCAGGTCTTAACCCAAACACCACACACACTAGTTTGTCTCATGCTTGTTGCAAGCACTGACATTTTTCTGCCCCTCAATTATTTGACTGTGTTGTGTGGTGCCGGTATAACTCCACTCTGTCCATACCATTGTGTTTGTGTGTGTGTGTGTGTGTGTGTGTGTGTGGGGGGGGGTCACCACCATTTCATGACCTGAAAGATCACACAGTTTGTGGATCTCACTGGGTCAGCTTGTATGACACAAAAGACAAAATGAATATAGTTATAGTTGTGTACGTACTGCAGCAGAATAATCTAAAGTGCTCTAATGACTCATTTCCATTTAATCATAGTTGAGATATATGGTCATGTTTTTTTTGTCTGTTGTGGAGAGTGTTAACTGTCAAACATTAATTAATTTAGACGTTTTATGTTTCATTAAGACTTGGCAAACCTAAGCTCTGTTGCCATTTTCTTTTTAGAAAGAGGTGAATCAGTCTCTTTTAATGGTGTGGTATTAATTTTAACTTTTAATATAAGCCTTTTTTCAATACTTGCAAGCTGTGCATGCTCTTACCTTGTGAATGGGGGAGCAAAAAGAGGGGACTGCTGTTTTCTTGTTGATTTGTAGGGTCTATTCATTATTTTTATATTATTTAATTTACCCACTTTTGGTTACAAAAATAATCCTTTTCATGCACTAATAGATCGGAAATAAATATATTTCAATAGGATTGATGTTGGCCAAATAAATGTGCTTCGTGATTTAAAAGTGGAAACGGAAAGGTTTCTTTTTTTGACCACATGGGGGCAGCGTTGCCGTGTTTCAGCTGCTCTCACCTCCGGCGGCAGCGTCCTTCCGTTCAGGTGAGTCTGAAGTTTACCTGCTGCTGCAGGTCGAGTCCCGGGAAACCTCTGAAGCCAAAGCTCCGAGTCTCTGCACCGCGCGACGACGCGAGGGGGATTAAAAGCTCAGCTTAAAGCAGAGGAGAATCGTCTGCTTTAGTCAGAGGTCAGCGTGGGAACAGCTGGCACACAGCGTGGACGCGGGGAGTTGGTGTCGTGCCTTGCGTAAAATGCGCGCTAGAGAGGGAGGCGAGCGGAGGAGAGGGACGGCGAGAGCCGAGGGAGAGCGGAACGCTTCGTGAAAGAAGGGGAGAGGAACTGTTGATGGTTTTTCTTTCCCTCGGATTGGTTGTTGAGAGGACAGTAGCGGAATCTCCACGCCAGGTTTCTGCTGGAAACGACCCGCTTTCAAAGTGTTTCCGGTGAACTCCGACGCACCGCTGGCCCCTGAAACAGGTAAGAAATGCTTTGCGGCGAACTTTAAACGCCGCTTGTATCGCGCGTGTAAATAGTGCGCAGGTGTTGCTCTTGGGCTCGGATGGCGATTAATTGGCACTGAATGTGGATTTGGAGGAATGGGTCGGTGCTGCGCTTCAAGCTTGGCGCACCGAAGCTGCCAGGGGTGATGGTCGCGTTACCGCGTGTTTCAAACCAGATGAGGAGAGAGAGACTGAATATCTTTCTCTGGGTTTGTCTCACTATCCACTTTCTTTGGCACGTATTTTCCAATTTTAAAAAAGGAATTCCCATTCTGGAAGCTGACGTCTCGTCAAAAAGTATTCATAAATAAGAGTGTCCAGTGTCAAATGTTTTAAACACAAATCTGAAAAGTATGGTGTGCATTTGTAAGTTCCCTACCTCCGCACCCTCCTTCCTGTAAGGTGTAGTTTGAGAAAAGTAGTAAGAACAAACAAACAAAAAAAAAGAGTAAAAAATTGACGGCAATAATTTTTTTTAAATTTAGCCTGTAAAAGAGGGGAAAAATGTAGGAAGTTCATTGGTGAAAGCCCTAGAAAGAAAATGCATGTTTTCGTTTAAGATGGAAAAAAAATCTTTGAAAATATTTTGTACCCAGAAATCCTGAAGTGGCATAGGTTTTAGCTTCCCATGGTTCTCAGTGGTAACTTTGGAGGAGCTGCAGATGTTCACAGCTCAGGTTGGAGAAACCTGTTTTGCACTAAACAGATCTGGCCTTTATGGAAGAGTTACGAGGAAAAAACTTTAAGGTCAACATTACAGATGAGCCATGTGGCCCTTTGTCACTGAAGTCATATGAGAAAAAGCGTGAACCTTCTGGCCTACATGCAGAGCACCATGGATGGATTGAATGGTGATCCGTTTGGACGCCATCTCCAACAAAACCTGTCTGCCATCAGTAGTTCAGCTGTTTGGGTTGCAGCAGCAGCAGCAGCAGCAGCAGCAGCAGCAGCAGCAGCAGCAGCATGCTCTTTGCCTCAGGATTAGGTAAAAGCCTTCTTCCAGTTTTGCTTCCTAATTGAGAGCAAAGCTTTTTATTATATTCACAGAAAATCCATCCAGCTGTTTCATGACATGGATCTTTTCTACAAAATCTCTAACCCGCCGACCAACATCTGGACGTTTAACCACCGTCACTGGAGTTTAGTCTGTCCTCAGCCTGAGTTTGGATTGTGAGAATTCTGTTTCTTTCTCTGTTTTTCTTTTTTTCTTTTTTTTATTAATTCCCCTGAATTACTCCTCAGATCTCTCTCTCTCTCTCCTTTCTTTTCCCATCTGGGCCCTGATGATGGCTTCTGAGGTGCTGTGAGTTCATTTTTCATTATGAGGATTACAGCTGACGCGCAGCGTCTGTCTCCTTGGATACGGCAGGGACATGTAGTGGTGCTGAGGGCCAGCAGAATCCCACCTCCACCTGGGACTCGGCAGTCTATACTCTGCTTTCTCTTACATTAGTGGTCTTGGTTCTGTGAGGAAGACGAAGCATTTAAGTTCTTGTAGTTTTTGTTGATCTTTCATTGGGTTTGTGCTGCAGAAACAGAGTTGCTCACCTACTTGCTAAATTCATCCTGAAGTTCCATCCACAGGAGGACCCAGTCCTGAGGCTACCATTTTACTTTAGACAGAAACAGGAACTGATATTTGTTGTGACTTCACTCTGCATGTCCTGTCTTGGGTTTTTTTTAAATAATAGTGTAAGATTACATATTATTTATGCCCCTCTCTGTTTAGGACTAAGGAACTGATGCGTGTTCTCTTGATCTCACTGTAATGTGTAGAAACGTCCCATGGGGGGAGTCACAGGCAGTTTGCAGCATCATTTTTCATCTGTGCCATACCTGTGTGGACAGTTTCGATGTGTAAATGATGGCTATGCAAATTTTTACAATCTAATGTCATGGTACGCAGGTTTGAGGCAGAGTTGAGGAAATCTTTGTCGGCATAGTTGTGTGTTTAACGCCTCTGTTAGGGCTGCAGCAACTGCCGTTATCTGACCAAACACCGACTTGGTGATTCTAATTATATACAAGACCGATTTGATTATCAGGGTCTGTTGATCATTAAAGTGTTTGGCTTGGTTGGTCGTGCTACTTTTTTAAGTTATACCTGTGTGGAAATATCAATTGCTATTAAATTATTGTTGTTTTATTTTAATTAGTAAGGTGAGTGTATGACCGACATGGTGTGGTCTCTTGTTTCATGTGCACTGATGTGAAAACAGAATTCCACTCTAAAATGTTGGTTATTCACTTTAAATTAATTGTCTTGATTTTTTTTTATCAACAGAAACAAAGTAAAAAATCCTCTATGATTACCAGCTGAAAGACACTGATATAAATTACCTTAATTCCAATCGATGTTTGAAATCCACTGACTCAAATGAAGTTAGGTAAATTCTAACTAATTATGTTTAGAAAGTAAACAATGAGAAGTGGTGTGTTGTTGAGGTTTACACTAAAATGTTACTAAAATGGTCTTGTTTAGGAGTCTTTATTTTTGTGACAAATGAACTCCAAGTCCAGGTCTGGAACTCCAGTAAACACTGTTAAGCGTCTATGCTAGCTGATGTAGGTGGAGTTTTTGACTTCTTACTGATCATCGCAGGGATCATCAACTCTTTTTATGGTTCTGTTCCTTAACTATCACCAACCCATATCTTCAAAAACATTCAGGTTGATTTTTGGCCTGAATGTTGGTTATTTGCGGGTTTCTCAAATGCAAGCAGACTGACGTGGAATAGCTCAGATTCCTCACTGTTTATTTTTATTTTTTTTTGCAGTGTGTCATTACTTAGGCTTAGAAGTTGCCAGTTTTGGTGCAGACGGTTGATGCACTTGAGTGTGTTTTGTGTCTCTCATGATGAATGAACCTCCTGTACTCTGCGGGACAGAAGCAGAGTGTGAGCGTGAAATGTCTTTAGCTGTAATTAGACTAGCTTGTGTGGGACAGATAAGGTGGCTGTCGCACTCATACGGAGAACGGGGCCCTGGTTCTCTCGGAGACATTAAACTGGACAGAGGAGGAGTGGAATTTAGCCAATATTCTCATCAGGGGATTAAGAGGCCTACTTACTGAAGACAGTTTGGACACTCAGCCGCCAGCGATGGGGACTTCTAATCCTGGGGGGATATGTCAGAGTAGGAGGAAGTAATAAAGTAGTATGGTGCGTGACAGGAAAACAATTTTTACGCACTTCAAGCTGACAACAGGATAATGAGTGTTTTATTAGGAAGTGTTTGACATGTTTTATTTCATTCACAGCATATATGCCTAGTCAAAGGCAATTTTAAAGGGGCAGTATTATGTAAAATCAACCTTTGTTGAGCTTTACATCATGTTGTTATTCCCTCGTCAAAAACATACCTGGAGTGGTGTTTGGTTTTTTTCATACATGTTTGAGAAATCCTTTAATCTCCCATGGCAACCATCCAGCTGTGCAAAACGCCTGGGTCATATTTGGTGCATGTAGTATTTTTTAACAACTGAAGGTAACATAGTTACTTAATTATGCTATGAAATGGCACTATGTGCCTGTAGAATACATAATACTGCCCCTTTTAAAAATAAAATTACACATTCAATTTCTGATTTGAATTGATTTTTTTCCCCTCACTTTGTTCCTTAATTTTTTTTTAGAAATGAGAATGTATCTTTAAAAACTCTTACTTCAATCCTCTCCAAAAACAGAAAATTCGATTAATTGCTAAAATCGATGTATCACCCAGCCCTAATCCACAGAGATGCTGTAAAGACAGTCACTAAAAGTTTGGGAAAATATGGGAATGTTATAAAAACTTTATGTTCTAACAGAAGAGGTGGACAGAGAAGATGGAATCTGGTCAGGAAGGCCCACGGCAAGTCTGAAGGAGGTGCAGAAATTTCCCCGAGGTACTGTTTATGTTCCACAGGTGCTCAAAACATCTCCCTGTTCTTTATATGTCTCTACTAAAGTGTAGACATTTGCCTCATTTGTTGAAGATGCCATCCAAGCCTGTCTATGCCTGGATGTGAGACAAATAGGAAACAACCATGAACTTTGGGGTACAGCTCTTAATTTTCCTTTAACACCACAACAAGACCACATCTATGATGGCATTCACTCGTTCTGGGGTTTACTGTTCCCAACATAGTTAGTTTTTGTGAAGTTGGATAAAGTGTGTCAAAATAACCAGCTAGTTTTGAAAAAAATAAAAAATCTTCACATGGTTTGTCTGGAAGCTGGTGATGGATAGAGATTTTGTTTTTCCTCCTCACAGGCAGTCAAAGCATGCATCCAACTCGACAATCTTCACAGCAGGAGGATAACGCCACGTTAATTAAAATGGCTCAGTTAAGATTCACTCAAGAACATTTTCATAGCTCAGACAAACAGTAACTGCCTTGTTGTTTAATTGCCGTTTATTGTTTGCATTGCTTCCCCTCATTAGGCGCTAACCTGGAGCTGCTGCTGGGACTGTGATTGTAGAGAAGCGTAGGACAGCGGTGATCTCACAAACATGGAATTGTTCTGTCCCAGGGGTGTAGCGAGAACACAGAGAGGTCCACATAAAACAAATCATTCCTTTCCCGAGGTAGCAGCCGTGTGTTTAGAATAACAAGCATGAGAATAGCATCTCAGATTGTTACTGGTTTACTGTAAACACAAACATGGCAACTCGAGCTGAAGTTAAGTCACAGAAATGCATATTTTTGTGTTCTACCCTAAAGGATTGACTTGGACGTGCCTTTTAGAGACTTCTGTGTTGAGCACACAAATCTTTACATTTGGACAAAATATATTTCATGCCTTCTGTAAAGTCAGATTATTACATCTTTTATTGTCTCCTTTGGTGATTCTCCAAATGCCACAGTTATAAAACAACAACAACCACCACTTTTTTCATATTTCATTCAAATTCAAAAGTACTTGATTATTCTCAGAGGGGAATTAAGTATTCCCCTCATGCTTTATAATTTTCTTCAGAGTTAATATAGATGCTGATGGCTGTGGGCAGGAGGAAACTCCTGTAGCAGTCTGTGTTACAGCTACAGGATGCTTAGGAGAAAAAAAATTAATATATATTTTTCAAAAACACCATATTAAAGTTTTAACACTTGAGCTCTAGATTAACTTTACTAAAGTTTTTAAGTTGATAATTTTCCCAGCAACAATAATGTCAATTTGTTTTCCAAGTAGTTGCTCAGCAATCTGAAGCTGAGTTTTCCTTCCAGTATTTAGCTTGAACATTATCAAGAGAACTCATGGTTAACAGCACAGTATTATATGTTTTCCAGGCATATAATGTCATTTTATAGCACAATGAAGGAACTTCTGCTCTTTCTGAACTTCCACCTTCAGGAAGTCATCACAATGCTACTCCTCATTACAATGAGGAGTAGCTTATGAGATGAGCTCAGCTGATGTGGTGCTCCACCACCTGTTTGCTAATTGCTGCTGGCTAGTCTGAAGGAACTGAGTGGAGGAGGGTTGCTCTACCCCACGATGTTTTTGAAGAACTCCTTAGACCCTCGTCTCTGGCTAATAAGCTGCTCCAACTTATTTCTGAAGGCCTGAAAAACAGTTTGAATCAAACGGTTACCAGGCGACCAAAGAAAATATCTCAGGTTTTAACAGAGCAACCCTTCATCAAAATCTTGATTCAACTGTGTGTGATTTGAGTCCTTTTAATTTGGTGGCATTGTGCTAATTTATCCCTCATCATAGATTGCATTATTATTATATTTTACAGAAATTTCAAAGTGTTTGCTTCACTTTCAGTTATTTATCTTACTAGATGTTTTGTCAGGTTTGCTAAATGTTTCCAAATGTTCCATATGGTGCCTTCATTTTTTCACCTGACTTTGTTGATGCAAATCAGCCAATCAGTGCTGCTGATGAATTTGTAACAAGCAGTGCAATGGCTTCCATACTTCAACTTTTTCATAAGATAAATACAGTCATCAGCCAGTTGGGGCGGATAGATGTCTCCATTGTCATTTCATAAAGCTGTGTAGATCTATGCTAACAGTTGTGTTCATAAGTATTTTTTGATTTGACTAGATCTTTGCAAATATTTAGCCAACTCTGAGTGTCGCATTACTCTGCTGCAGTCAAGTCTGCCAAAAGAAAGAAAAAAAAAGAAAAAAGAAGCAGAGGCAGACTTCCAGTTCTCTCTCTGGTAACAGCAGCACACCAAAGCGCAACATACAGAAAAGAAGAATGAAACCTCCATGGTAATTATAACAAGTCATTTTGATTACATACTGATTAGATGTTATAGATCTCCCGATGGAGGTGGTAGTTGAGTAACTAATAGGCCAGAGAGATGGAAAAACAAGGGTTTGATACTTTATTGCAGCCAGGAGCAGAATGTGGAGGAAGGTTTAATCGAGTAATCAGTGTTATGGCTTAAAGTATTAGCACAGTATTAGAAGATCCCAGCTCAGCAGAAACAGAACCGTTTGGATGTATTTTTTTCTTTCTTTATGATTGATTCCATTTTTATGTTTGCCAGAAGCACAGCCTCACGCTGTGGGAATTAGACCTCCATGCGAGTGCTGTGACTGCCACCACATGGAGCTGTAGATATGATTGTAGGCTTGGCAGAGGCACTGAGAGACATATGCTGACGGAAAGTCACTGCTGTTTGATTGCTGCCACCGCACTCACAACTGGGTGGTCAAGGGAAGTAGTCAGAGGTCACACAGAGGCTGAACTGTTCTGTCTGGAAAGGTGGAAATAGAAACTCTTGTTGCGGCCTTTGATGGCAGGGTTTCCCCCAGAAAACATGCTAAGCCCAGTAGTAGGGTTGCTGGGACAGTCCATCAGTTTTTGAGTTCCAACATTTTGCAGAGGCGCATGAGCAGGCATCATAACTTGGAATTTAACCTAACCTAATGTTGTCAATTCATCCAATGAAAGGGCGGCGCCCCCACAGTGCTCAGGCACCGGTCTCTACCCATGTCATGTTCGAAGTGTTTGTTTGTGTGTTTGTTCTCTGGACGGGTTGTACAGAAATGTGAATTTCCCTCTGAGATTAATAAAGTCTATTCATGCAATCATTGGACAAAATAGCGTGCGAGGCCAACAGGCAGGTGCAAGAATGACGTAATTGGCGTGCACCTCATCACACCCAGTTCAATGCATTAACTATAAACCTAGGTTAATTTGTCTTTACTGTTATGTTTACTAGTGTACTTTAGAAACTCAGTTTAAAATAAACAACACTTATCCTGGTGGTGAGGAAGAGTAAAGCCTGGTGGCCCATCAGGGAAACCATGGGCGGCTTCATCAAAAAGTTACAGCAAACGTTTTAAGCTTTATTTTTGCCATAAAGCATGACCTCACAATAAAGATGAAGTTGCTGTACTTTCTTGAAATGGCACTAGATCTGGATGGTATGACTGAAAACTTATCTCAATTTTAGTGGTCAGTCGATACCGGTAATTGCCAATATTGATAATTATTGCTTAGTATTTTGTTTTAAATATTTGAAATTCTGCCAAACTGGTGGACTGACCTTTACTCTGTTATCCACAGTTTTCACTTGACGCTGTTTATTTTTAAGCAGTTATGAGGCTCGGTGGTGAAACCTGAAGCTGCTGCTGTGCAAGTTACTCAACAAGTTGTTGCTAGGTAACCAAAGAGTGAGTGAGCTAGCTAATGTCTTCAACCTAGCTTGTCTGGCTGTGAGAGGTTGAGCCTTTTCTCTGCCTATATTTCCCAGAATTCTTTGCGGTCCTAGCTCTAGGCCCACCGGGGTTAATTTTTGCTTCAAAAAACAATCTGATGGGACACTGGAAAAGACTTGCTGTGTGCAAAAAGGATTTAGCGCATCAGTGAAGGTAATCAAGACTAAATTAGCATCTCAATGCTAAACATATAGCAGCAACACAGACAACCCCAACACTAATGCCAGCGTCCACAGTCCACATTTCTAAAGAAGTTCCATGAATGATCAGAGCTTCCTGAAATACTGGAAGCTGAATGGGTAGAATAACACTTTGCACCAATTTGATGGTTTAATAAATTACAGTATCTTTGCTGTTGAGCTCATATATCTGTTCACTAATTTAGTAGCATTATGACCTGAGAGTTTCCATATGCTGCAGAGGAGACAGTTACTCAGGCAGAGAGGAGAATGCTGAAGCTGTAAGTCACTACAGAACAACTGAAGAGCAAAGACGAAAGCATTTTGCCTATCAGCATGGCAGCCATTGTGTATGCATCCAGCGAAGTGCAACCTCCATCAGATTTGTGAAGCCTGAAGCAGGATCCATGTTGCAGCCTTCCTGTACCTCTGTCCTTGTTCTCACTTATCAAACAACACATTGCTGCTGCTGCTGCTGCTGGCATCCTACAGGTATTATTGTGAGCCAGGAGGAAGGAGGCAACATCTGCTGTTTGACTTTGTTAAATTAAAGCCTCAGTTGCATTAATGCTTTTATGAGAGCACCTGTGGCCTTGTCAGTCGTGTGCCAAGATTTCCATACAGTTTATTTCGGCCTACATAAAGTCATGGGGAAAAAAAACAAAACAAAACATACCCACTCTAATTTTATTAAGTTCTGAAAATTTGATCCATGATTTGGCCTAAAAATTAGGTGACAAGTATAATCTTGTATTTTTTCTCCATTTTTCTTCTCAACCATTGTTGCTTCTTTCTAACTGATTCTGCCTTTTCATTCTTTGGTTTTGGGTTTTGATATTATTTTGCAAATGACTTTGAAATGCAAAGTTAACTATCCACGCCAGACATGTTTGAAATTATTCATAGCCCTGGCAGATTTGAAGTAAAACATTCAGCATGCTGTGTGAACCAGGAAGTGTACTGAACTGTTAATTCACGGATGTAGGCAGAGGAAAGAATTTAGCCGCTCAACCTCTCATGGCCAGCTAAGCAAGGTTTGGTGGCATCAGCTAACTTACTTACTCTTTGGTTACCTAGCAACAACCTAGTGAGTAACGTGTGCAGCAGCAGTTTCATGTTTTGCCACTGTGCCTCATAGGCTGTTTAAAAATAAAAAGATTGGTGTGGAATGAAGGGAGGAAATGGTTAGACTAGCATGAGAGGAAATTATGGATGAAACGGTGAAGGTCACGCCACCAGCTTGGCAGTATTTCAGATATTTAGAACCAAAAACTAATCAATAATTATTGATATTGACTTATATGAAATGCTTATATCATGATGCATTTTTCAGCCGTATTTTCCAGCCATATGATGATGTCATCCAATGCAGAATATCTTCTCTCTTGCCTAGGAATTGAGCTGTTAGCATGTCATGACGGTCACGATATGCTAACGGCATGATATGCTAACTGCTTCAGCCAGAGGACTCTTCAGATTGACTGGAAGACTGACTGCTCCTGCAGATTCTTCCTGCTCGCAGCATTATCATCCCACTATAAAGATACTTGGATGATATGAGTTAAAAGATTTAATTTTATTTTTATTGAAAGATTACTTTAAACCTCAATATGCCAGCAAAATGAATAATCATTGGCTTAGCTGTATTATGTGCTTTATTTTTAATCATCTCTTTTAGTCATCATGTAGCCCTTCCTTTGCTCTGGTTCTCATCATCTAACTCCACTGTCATCCACTGGATAAAAATAGAGAATTTTTTTTTTCCCCTGTGTTTCTTCTTATTATTTCCACCTCTCTCCCCCCCCCACCTTCCGCTCGCTGCTCTTTCCCTCACTTTGTGGCTTCCTCTTTTAACTCGGCCTCCCATCCCCTCTATTTAAGGGAGACAACGGTGTCATTTGGGAAAACTGCAGGGCTGAGTGGGAAGCTTAAGCTGAACAGCCCAACAGACTCCTTTCTGTGGCTCATGCTGGGAAAGGAAGGGAGGAGAAGCAGAGGGCAGTGGTGCAGATGAACAGATATGGACAGGGTAACAGAATGAGTAAAGAGGACACTGTGTAAATGTGAATGAGTGGACAGAGGGGAAGATTTACAGTGTTTTCTAGTGCACTTTGACCAGCTTGTTGACCTTTTAGAGGTGCATTGATTGCAGTTTTCTGGCTGATCACCGATTAGTGATCTCTAAAAAGCCTCCGATGGTTCCAATTTTGGCCGATACCCATTTTTTTTGTATGAAATGTTGCTAAATATAGCAAGAAAGTTGCTGAGTTAGCAACACTGGAGTAACTATTGTTAACTACAAACAGGCAGACATGAACTGGTGGTTAATTTTTAGGCTTTTGCTGATATGTTGCTGCTAATATACCCTGGGCAGCTAGCTAGCTTTTTTACGTCATTAATGGGTAAATAATGGGTAAATACGTAAATAATGGGTAAGTGCAAATTTTTTGCCGATTGGTGCAATTATTCTACGTTTGCAGACATTTTCATTGTGTTGTGTGACTTGATGTGGTTAAAGCTACCGCTAACTAGCTGTGAGTGCAAATTGCTGGTTGCCTCACCTTGTTGCGAGGCCCCTAGCGTGGTTAACGGTCACCACCTATCAGTGCTAGCTGCTACTGCTAGCACTGATCTACGAGCAGCATTTGGTGCCACACAAACTGAAGTTAGAGTTTAGTGGATTTTAAACATGGCGGTCAAGCACCAGTCTGAACTAATAATTTTATTCCAAAGTTGTTACTATGTAGGGAAATGGAGCTGAGGTTGAGAACAGGAAAAGAGTCCATCATAGGACCAAAGGAGAATGGCCTCAGACACGACGATGATGACAAATAGGAACAAAATAAATTAAATTTCATTCATAGTGGTATTAAAAAGTATTAAATCTGAGGTGGCGAAACCTACAGAAAGCCTGATTATATCTAGTGATAAATTTTAAGCCTGGCAGCACATCCAAGCAGTGCTTGACAGATCCATGAAGAAAAGTTGTCATGAAGTGACAAAATGCAGAGAGAAGCAACACTGGAAACCAAAAGAAGAGGAATGTAAACTTTATATGTTAAAAATAATTTAAAAAAATGATCTTTAAAAATTCTTTGGAAGGAATAAAACTGAAATCTATTTAACAAGTTATTTTCCTGGTGAGAATGTAGACATGCTAGTCCTTGAAGAGAGGACATCTCCACAGGGTACCGCTGTACATGCTGGGATCCGGGGTAGGAGGATCTTTGCTCTGGCCAGCACTGAATGATCTACTTTTGATTTCAGTAGCTGATGGAGGTATGTAGTAAATAAACTGGTGTATTTCAAAGTTCAATCACTGATTTGCCTCAGAGGTGTTTCTGTACTGCATACATTTGTCTCAGACGTCAGATTTATAATCGCACCCTCCAAACAACCCTCTCTGAGAAAAACACCGAAGAGTCTTTATGAAGCATGTCACATAGCAAGGTCAAGTCTGGAGCAGCCTGTGCTTATGTTCAGTTTGTGCTGTACATCATTTCCCTACCACGCAGCTTCTCAGATCCTGTTTTGGTGAATAAACAACCAGCTGCCAGGGGTTGCTCCTGGTTCTCTGTTCAGTTTAGTACTGGGAGCTTTTAAAAGTTTCCACACTGCTTCTTCTCCCAGCAGTTTTTCATGAAGCAAGGACTGATGTTCTTGAACAACTCATCTATTTGTGCTTATTAGCTCTAAATCCCAATTAGTTTGCTCATATTTACCTCGCAAATAATTCATCTAAATTTTCCACAAAAAAACCAAAAACAAAACAAAACAAAACAAAAAAAAAAAAACAACAAAAATGACTTCCAGAGGAGAGTTCCAGGCAAAAACCAATTCTGATAAAATAAAACAAAATAAAAAAAAAAAACCTCCCCCAAAATCCCCCCAAAAATGACACAAAGGCCCATCTCACATTTGCTAGAATACATACTTTTAACAATGCTATGCGTCAGGCTGGTTACAAATTTTTTGTTTTACTTAAAGCGGTAGTATGTAAGTTAATAAAAAAGTTTTTTTTAACCTATTTTTCAAAATGATCTTTGTCATGACAGTAAAATACAAGACAAATAATCTGTTTAAAAATTGATCTCCTCTGCCTTCACCCAGTTCTTCCAGTACTAACCGCAGAAATACACCACTCAATCAGAACCAATCAGAGCCAGGAGGAGGCTCTTGGCACTGCCAATCACTTTGTGTATGAGCTGCTCACACACACTCCTTGCTCTCTGCTATGCTACAACTGGTTCACCACAACACAGACTGCCACTAACGCTAAGGCTAGTTAGCATGACCTCCGATGACAGTGGGTAAACTGGTCTCCTGTAATGGTAAATTGTTTCTCCGCCATTAGCATATTTAGCACTGGCTGCTTGTTGTCGGGAGCGGTGCATCTCTTCTGACGGTAATAGTAGGTCAGGGAGGAGGTGAAGGAGATTGATCTTTTCATAACAAACTGTCACAACATGGTTATAGTTTTAACAAATATGGGGGGGGAAAAACTGAAGCTGTAATGGATAAGACAAACATTTGAAAACTGCATTTTGGAGTTCCTCAGTTTATATTTGTCTCATAAAATACATTGAACATCAGCACAGTACCTGTTAAGATGATGGTTGGTGTTTCCCACTTATCACGAGGTTACCAAACACCTCTGTAGTTTCACTCCTCTCCTCACGATACGTCCTGTCAGCTATTTTCTTGTCTTCGAAGTCAGTCTGTCCATCTCCATGACACAGACCAGTACACTGCTGTGTTCTCAGAAAACAGCGGTAGCGATACCAGCTGTCAGCATCACTTTGGTCAACTTGTGCAGAATACCACATCACTCAATACTCACCGCAGGGTGAGTATGAAACAGCCAGGCCTTCGGCGTCAGTTATATTCACATTTGCACAGAAGCTGTTGTGAAGTGGAAGCAAATGGGTGTCCAGTGTGATGAAAAATGGGGAAAAATCAAACACTATTTCTCTCCAAACCGAAGGTTGCGTGTTTTTGCTAGATCTGGGAAATAGAGAGATCGATGAAGCCGTGCCCTCAAAGACACAGGACATCAAGAGAAAGTTGAACCTCCTAGTTTTCTTTAAACTAGTGAATCTTTTATGTTCTCTCCAGCTCAGTACATTCAGTATGTGTTCATGCACCATGACAAATGGAGAAATCGTACAAGTTTGTTTGAATGCAGTGCAAAACGCTGCAGTGTTTTCTGCGTACACTGCTCCCTCATTGGAAAAACAACCTTCTGGTGTATTTCAAAGGTCACACAGTCTCTGCTGTTTGCCAAAAAAAAAAAAAAAAAAAAAAAAAAAAAGCTGAAACTACAGAAGAAACTCAAAAGAATTCACACTCCTTGAACTTTCCTCATTGTACTTCACTGGGATTCATGAAAGATCAATATAAAATAATTACTACTGGTTGTCAATGGAAGGAAAGGTATCCATGTGAATCCTTTATCAAATAAAATTCTGAATAGTGTGGCATGCTCATTATACAAGCTTTTTCTGAGTAAAACATTCAGAAGAAGCTTGTATAATTATACTTCTATTAAATTTTAAATATTAATCCTTCTATTAAAGGATTAATAGAAGAGCCATGTTATGTTGACTTCCTGAAGGCGGTGTTTCAGAAAGAGCAGGAGTTTTTAAAGAGACAGAGGCCCAATTTTAAGGTGTTTAATTGCAAAGTCAAATTTCTTTTATGTCACATTTGATATACAACTGAAGATAACATAGCTACTTGGCTAATAAAAAGGTGCCATGTGCCTAGAACATACATGGTACTTAAGGCAGATCCAACAGCTTTACATGTTCTACAAGGAATTTCAGCTGCATTTGTCGACAAACTCATAACAGAAAACTTAATCAAACATTACTGTATTTGATTTCTATACAATATTTTTAATTTACAGAGTTTAAAAATACAGTTTTAACTACATGAATCCCTCTAACTGAAGTACAAATGTTTTAGTTTCATCCTGACATTTAGTTTTTGATATAAATCCCGTATGTCAGAGTGATTGACAGCGCTCTGACCCTCCTCATGTGACAGAAAATTAACAAAAGATATGCTGCCTTGTGGAGCTAAGCACTCCACAGGGACGGGGACAAGGAAGTTAGTAGGAGTCAAAGGAAGATGGATGGAGCTATATTCAGAGCAGTTCTGGAAGAAAATGTATTAGTTTCTGACAGGACATATTTGTTTAAAAAAAAGAAAAAGAAAATCCTTTTGCAAGGTAAACATTTTCTTTAAAAGTCAAATACTAATTTGATACAAGAAGAAATGAGCACAAGTAAAGCTGACTGAATATATTGAGAAGGCTATGATTTGTCTACTGCAACGTTTGCAGTGTGCCCAACAGGATAAAGACGCTGCACAAGTTACACCACGGAAAAGAGTTGAGCAGTCTTCTACTACAGAAAGAAGCTGGTGTGGCACAGAGAGTGGGTACTGGAATAGAAGGAAAAACGTACGGATGTCTACATTGGAGATTATGAGGGTCATGAAGGAAATAAATCCACCTGAAGCACAACTGCAGGTTGCTGGGAGCAACTTTCTGTGTTTATTTCTCCAACCTTCAGTTTCTAGTAGGAAAATATCCAATGAAATTTATATTCCATCCTATCCTATTCTATTCTGTTCTATGTTTCAACTCTGCACTGTTGTTTATTTTTAAGCAGTTTTGAGGCACTGTTGCAAAACTTGAAACTGCTGCTGTGCAACGAAAGAGTGAGTCAGTTGATGCCACCCACCTTGCCTAGCTGTGCGTTTGAGTGGATAAAACTTTCCCTCTGCACAGAATTCTCTGCGGTTCTGGGTTGGAGTTTAGTAAATATTCTGTATATTGAATTATCTTTTGATATCGATCACGCGTCTATTACAATATATTATTGATTTATTGTCCTACCACATATGAACTATAGCACAATCAAGGTTCAGGACAGATTCCAGAACCTCCGTGTTGCCTATAATCACCAGCGTGTTTCTTTAAAGTCTTTTTAATTATAGGCTAATTTAATTTATTATTCCCATGTACATACCTTTTTGCATTTTTGTTTTCCACATCATTCAACACCATTCGATCCAGGAAGAGGCAGAAGAAGGACCTTACTAGAGTTTGCCTAAATCTGGAAGATTAAATGGCACAAAGAAAAACAAGCCCCACAACAGAGATTATGTTGTAGACACAGGATACTATTGACGTCGTTGTCTATCAGTTTGATACTTCGGCGGCCTTTGGTGGCGGTGATGTCATGCAGGCTGTCTCCGTGGAGACGGTTAGTGGAGCGATTGATTGGACAGTTAACCTCGGGGGCATCTGCGCCAACCAGGCTCGCTGTTCCTCTTAGTGGGACTGATGGGAAATGTGCGCCGGAGAGAAACGCTTTCATTTGGTCGACAAGCTGCGTTTATATAATTCCCATGCAAACACATTTTTCTTTGCTCCTCTGTGCCTCATTGACTCTGACTGCTGTTGCTCTCTCTCCACTTTGTCTTTCTGCCCAGCTCAGGCTTCGGTTTTTCTGCCTCCTTTTTGTTCTATCACATCTACTTCTAACGACTCTGTATCTGCGTAGTCCTTTAGTTCTTCATCGGCTTATTTTTTGTGCCTTACTTTATGCAAATTGTAATTGCATTTTGCTTTCAGACTCAATTTGAAATGCCCTCCCATCTTCTCGCCACTCTCTGTGTTGTAAATGTCCCATCTGATTCTCACATATGTAAGCCTCAGGTGTACGTTTGCATATTTCCATGCATTTCTTTCTCTTAGACCCTTTTTTACACTCCACTTGTTGGACGGTCCTCCTTTGAATGTCCATCGTTATGGTTGTATATTCTCTGACCAGCAGTGACTCAGGGTTAAAGAACAGGGTGAATGAATCAGAGCCCATTCTAAGCATACTGTGAAAATAAATGTTTCCAAACATTGAACAATTGAAGTTGGACTATAAAAACATTTCATTGCTGGCAAATATATCATGGCCTCCTCTCTTATTGACAGTTATTTTTGGCCTAATGTTCGTTGCAATCTAAGACCGCAGGCTATTTAGATATTTTAGTCTGCCATCCTTCTACAGCCCGTGACCCGCCAGACCTCAAGAAAAACATTCTAGAAGCTCTGCTGGCTAGCAGGAACCGTCCCCTTGAGTGATTAATAAACTTGGGAAATAACAGGAATTGGAGCCTCGAACCTGTTGCTACCTTTTTGAAATATTGTGTTTATGTCAACTATTATTACACAATTCCTCTGAAATACGGCCAGTTAGAGACTCAGAGATCTAGATTTCCAAATGAAATGCAATATTTACTGTAATCTGAAGAAAGGACTTTGGACCACTGAGCAACAGTTCAGTTTTATTTATTGTTTTATATCCTAGATAATATGATTCTGACATTATTTCTGTTTCAGGGGTTAAAACTAGGAATGTGGCAGTGTTATCTCATGTCTTGGATCCATCTCTGCCTGGTCAACTTGAAGCCTTTTCTACATCTGCTTGCTATATTTTATTGATTTCCTTTGCTGCTGGTGCACCTTTCGCTTCCACTCAGCTTTCCATCACTGTGCCTGGAAACAGCACTGCGAACATCTGGCTTCATTATTGTGGCTTATCCTTGTTAATGAGGTCATCAGCAATATTCCTTATGATTGGGTAGAGCTAAAGATTTCTGCATGGAAAAACCTTTTCTTACTTAATGCTCCAATTAGCCGTTGTAAACCCAGTAAGCCACACTCACCTGTGATTGTAAGAGGTTGGAATGTTTCACTTTGTGTGTAATTTTGCCGCATGATCTGAGTCACTGAAATGCATAAATTTTTCAATATTTTAATTTATTGAGCTACAGCTGCATGAATTATTTCTAAAGCCAATCTTGTGTCAGCCTGTCACAATCACCAATTAATCGCACGGTAAATTAAAATGAGGTCAATAACTTCCATTCTGATGATTAATAAATTTTGAAGGGTAATTTTGTTTACGGACTTAAAAATCTTATTGTTTTTGTGTTTGTATGTGGGTGGTTTATATTTCCATTTTATTTATTGTTTTTGGCTATTTGGTTGTTTTTTTTATCTTCCAGTTCCAGTGTTTAGCTCGGTGTTTAATTTTATTGATCTTGAGAGAGCAAGCTTGCATTATTGTGAAATTATCAATATGTTGCTTGAAAATGGTGTCAAAACAAAAAAAAAAAAGATAATTTACTGCAATAATTTCTGGGACAATTCATCGTCCAGCAAAATTTGGTATTGTGACCGCCCTAATGTCACAAAACTGGACTCCTAACTCATGAGTTAACTGGCTACTTCTTTTGTTTTAAATATTTTTAATATACTTATGGCATATAACTGTTTAAACTATATGCCAGCTTAAGGAGATTTATGGTTTGTTGAATGTAGCATTTCAAGAAACACTTCATATAACTATATCAGACATGGACATAATTTGTCTTTCAATAGCATATTTACAATGCAGATATTGAGTGAAATGTCGTTGCAAGACTCCAATAGAAATAAATAAAAACATGAAAACTATATAAAAAAAAACATCAGCTATTACAATTAAAAAAATAATGATATAACATTTCTAGCTGAGTCTCACTAGTTTCACTCTGCACACCAACATATTATTACTACAATAAAGACTATTTCTATAGCTTTAGAATCATCAATGATGTTTATCCTGAATTTCTATTTGGACAGGGATAGAAACAGTTCTTTTTTGGGGGACACTAGTAAATATTGCATTACAGTTCTACTCAGTTCAGTTCAAAAATAATTTCAGAATAAAATCCTGTTTTCCTAATCCCACGGGAGGCTGAGTAAGCATGACTTCTAAACAATACCAACTGTGTTTTCCAAGTGAGATACACACACACTTTGACAGACTGACAGAATTATCACATTATCGCAGCTGCTGTGAAGTGCTCAGAGATGGCGTTATGTAACTAACACAGCTTCCTTCTGAGGCATTTCCCGCCTCTCATCCTCTCATTTGATCAAACATGTCTCTGATCAAATGCCGTACTGTCTGGATGGAGCAGATATGTTTTCATCAAAATGAGTCTACAGAAGGAAGGAAACACAAACAGAATACATGCTTGACATTTCCAGAGAACGCCAGAGTCCAGGTTATTAAGGAAGCACACTGTTCTCTTTTCGCTGTAATATTTTGGGCTAAGCAGCACTGGGAGCACCAGGTCTCATTAATTTTCTCATGTTTGTAGTGGTGCCAGGATGTGTGTGTCTTTTTATATGTATATTTATCTTCTTTTTCTGTGCTCTTGCTTTTGTTGTCTTGTTAGTTTCTTTTTTAAGCATTATCACTTCCATAGCTTTTTCCAGCTCCACAGAAACAAAACTGAAGTTATTTTCTTTGAATCTAAAGAGGATCAACCTAGAGTCAGCACACAGCTTCAGTCATTACAGCTGGAAACTAGAGATCAGGGACAAAATAGGTATGGTGATGGACTCAGACTGAACATTCAGTCACACAAAGACAGTTACGAAGTCGGCCTTCTATCACCTGAAGAACATTTCCAGGACTGAAGGACTAATTTCCCAGCAGGGTCTAGACAAACTCATCTATTTGTTTACCTTTGCTCCCACTGATTCCCACAGAGCCTTCATAGGTCTGCTAAAAGTGCCGCAGTTCTCTCTAAAAATTGGAAGATGAAGCACATTAACCCAGTTCTGAAGTCCTTCCATTGGATCCCTACAGTTCAGAGAACAGACTTTCACCTGCTTCTGTTAGCTAAAAATCACTGAGTGAGAAATGAAAAATAAATATTTGAGAATATAGTGAGTTTTGGTTAACGCTCCTTGAAAATGTAAATGTTTCTAAAAATGATTAATAAGCGGCAAATATTTTTTTAGATATTTATTGTCCTCACTAAGCCCTTTACAATGACACGTATATTCAGTAAGGACTTGGTGTTTGGGAATGTGAGCAACTCTAGGAATGTATAGTCATTTCTTTAAATCTCCAAGATCTTTACTAATGTATATATACATGTTGATCAGAAACTAGAGAGTCATCAAACAATATTAACCCTTGTGTTTACAAATGGGGTCCAACCGACCCCACACCCATATCACTTCTATCATTTGCCTCAGTCCTCGCACACACAAGGGTTAATATCCTTATCAGTCCCAATATTGTCTAGGCGACAACATTGTTTGTTGCCTAGACAATATTGTTTAGTAAATGATCACTTTGTTGCACAGCTGTCAATACAGCAGTAGTGCCGACCTGCTGATGTCCCACCTTCTCCATGACCAAACTGGAAATTATTTCCTCTAGTGAGCACATTAGCTAGCTATTCTCACTGCTGTAGCTGTTGGCTGAAGTCTATGCACCACTTAGTTTCCCTTGTCTTAAGCAACAGGGCCATTTTTAACGAATCATGAAGAATGAAAGCTGAAATGACATGTGCATTTGTCAGACTGATGTAGTACATTAAGGATTCATCCTGCTGAGAGCGCAGAGTTTGCCCCACATCAGATGTCATACATTTCAAACTTTAGATACCTCCTTCCATTCATTGTTTGAGATTAATTAAACGGATTTGTCGAAGTGGATCCTGCATTCTCTTAACGGTGACTGCAAAAGGAGCAGCTGGGATTCGGGGACTTGGTTGGAAAATTACAATGATCCTAGAGAGAATTAAAAAGTGGGAACATTTAAATTATCAATGGACATCATCAAACTTTCAGAGCAAATCATTTATGCAAGCGAACTGCAAAGGTTGGGAATTAGAATGAACAAGGGCAAACAGTAAAATGCTTTATAGTAAGTTTTTTGGCTCTGTGAGAGAACCTTGCTTTTGGCTTGTTTTTGGTTAAGAACATCAGAAGCAGGACTCTTGATGAAATAGCCAAGAGCAAAATTATGGTGGGATTAAATATTCATAGCAAGAGGTGAGGAAAGGAGAGCAGATACTGTGATTACACGCCTATCTCCACACTTTGCACTATGAGCACGGAGAGCCTCTTTGGTTTCAAGTTGTGGGAAGTGAAACACAAACAGTTTTAACCTTTGCGTTGCACCAGATGTCTCAAGAGGTTGGCGCTCGCCGCGTCTCCAGATAGGATCAGCCAGCTTAAGCCAGATGACGAGGCTTCTGACACTGTTTGAGAGGTTGGAGAGAAAATCTTTTCTAGCAAAGGGATGCTTGTAGGCTGAGGAGCCAAACAGCTTTGGAAGAGTAGAGAGAGGATTGTAATATCTGAGGTATGGAAGAACAACAATCTTACCCGTGTAAATGTTTTGGCCTCTTTCCCCATTAATTGCTGTTTTTATTTATTTAACAAACATATTTTCTCAATTGCAGTTTTTGTTATTTTGTTAGTGTTAGTTAACTACAATAACTGTAATGATGGCGAAGGCCGTACTTTCAGAAGGCAGTATGTGCCTTCAGCTGGATGGGGCAGCCTGCAACGGACAGAGAAGCTGAGGGATTTTGGAGAAAAAAGCCGCTTAAGGGCGCCTGCACAAAATGACATCACAGCTTCAACAGAACGCCTGCCAGTGGAGACACACCCAGCTTAGCTGTAACCAAACCAAACTTTTAACGGTCCTGAATGAGACTTGACTATGGAGAAGGGGTTAAAGCGTCTCAGTATCCACTGATTTAAACCTTGCCTAATCGCTGACTGGCAGAGGTGTTCTCAATCATTTCCACTGTATCATAACATCACCAACAGCTGATGGTAGCAAATAAATGATGAGGAAATTTCATGGCTGGACCTGTTGCACAGGTAGCGTCCTCTGAGGCCATCGCACAGGACATCCCTGAGCTCCGTTAGCATATGGCTGCTGACGCAGTCTGCGTAACCAGGTGCTGGATTTTTTATTTTATTTTTTTAAATATGACAAAAGCAAAATAAAAAAAGAAAAGCGTAAATCAAAAACGGTTGAAATATCTCCGCAGTCGTCGTCGCCAGGTATTTGGCTAAAGAGGCGTCTTAACACGTTATGTTCTCTGCACCAACTGAGGCATGATACTGACCCCAGTCATTTAGCTCTGGCTTATCAGCAGCAGACATGCCCCACTAAAGCCAAACTCAGTAGAGATTTGGAAAACTCCGAAAATCAAACTATTGAATTGTGTTTTCTGTCAACCTCGGCACTCTGCTGCGCTCTGATAGCAGATAAACGTTTTCCTATCCACACATCTGTACTGTATAATGTAATGTGTGGCTTCAGGCTGAGCTGCAGACAGAAGGAAGTCGGTTCTGGCTCAGCAGCTGCTGTACAGACCACAGCTCTGCTGCAGTGCAGCCTCTCAGGAACCTTCCAGGAGGTTTCCGTGTTGTTGTCTCACTGACTCACTTCACGCATTACTTACTGGTAAATAAACGTTGAGAACATTTTATTAAAAAAGAGTCAGGTAGGCAGTTCAGAGCTTGACTTTGTTTTCTAGAAACTTCATACCTGGAACAGTTAACTTGAACATACCAAAGGTATGTTCAAGTTAAAGCTGCAGTATGTAACATATACAGAATGAGTTTCTTACTTGTTTGTTAAAACTTGTACCATGTCGTGACAGTTTTTTTTTTTATTAGATAATCTGTCAAAAGAATGATCTCCCTGAGCTACTATTGCTGTCTGAAGTAATGCACGGCTCCAGACCAAAAGCAACTAATTAGAGCCAGGAGGAGGGGCTTAGCACTGTCAATCACTTCATGTACTCGCTGCTAAATGTGCTAATGTGTGTATGCTTAAATATTATGTTATCAATCAGACCAATGCAGTTTTCATCTGTTTACTGCCAAATTATATCAATCAGACCCTCCAGTTTCTTGAGTTATTGTGGAAATTCACGCAAAATCAACAAATCCCTGCACTTTTTTTGCGCTAATAATTGGGAGTTTATTTCAGATTTTCTTCAAAAATTGTCAAAAACTTTCTTACTTGTACTAAACAGCTTCCTCAGCCTTAATTGATGTCAGATTATAATCCATGATCTATACAGCGAGTAATAAAAAGTCGCGTTTCCAAATAACTACCACAAACATTTTGATTTTATTGAAAATTTACAAAAAGAATCACAAAATCCTGGAGGGACTGAAAAGATGTTCAGTATTATTATTATTTAATTTTAAGAATTCATCGATAATTTAACAGTTGGATAGTCTGAATGGATAGTTTTCAGAATAAACTGGATTGATCTAAATTGAATTTGGACTGATTTAGATTCTGCACAGCAGGATATAAAGTGGATGTGATAATCTAACAAAGTTTGCAGTGATTTTATTGTTAAATCAATAATAGACAGTGTTATAGTTGTACAGTATATATTAAAGTGACTCAGCATTTTTTGTTGTTGACTCCATTTAAAGCAAATTGAGTGCTTTAAACAAAGCCCATACACTTTGCAAGTGTTTGCAAAGTGTATGCAAACACTTTCCATACAACATTCTTGTTTTCTTGGCACGATGCCATCTTGATAGATTTGAGCATCTTTTCTTTTTTTTTGTTTATACTTCAGTTTTGCCTTTGCTAGTCAGTTTCCTCTGGTTTTAGCTGCAGTGAGGACTGGCTATATTAGGCTGGCAGCATGTGTTGCTAGTAGGGACAGAAGACCCGAGGGACTATCGGTCATAGTCACATCTGCCATGCTGGCTCT
Source organism: Poecilia formosa (assembly GCF_000485575.1). Taxonomy (NCBI): domain Eukaryota; kingdom Metazoa; phylum Chordata; class Actinopteri; order Cyprinodontiformes; family Poeciliidae; genus Poecilia; species Poecilia formosa. The sequence continues at coordinate 317,170 of NW_006800217.1, forward strand.
AACATGAAACCATTTACAGCTGATTACCAGAGAATACAATAATCTGCAGCAGCTGAGCTTTGGTGGAACAATGTGTACTTTTTATTCTACTGGTATTATGTCATAAAAGTGCTCATTTAGATTCCTAAAATAAATACATACAGTAGCACAGATGGAGCCTGTTTTAATATTTCAGCTTCGCATATTTATGCTTTCTTGGACTCTTCGTATTTAGAACACAGACATAAACAAACAAAAACATCAAATCATAAAATTTGCAGAAACCCATTTATTTCACATGAATTGCTGTCAGATAACTCTGTTCCTCTCATTTTGCAGGAGGATCTTTGTAGGAGCATTTTCTGTTAAAGGGGCAGTGTTCTCTATTTTCCAGACACATAGTGCTGTTTTATAACACAGTCAAGTAACTATGTTAACTCCAGTTGTTAAAAGAAGCTCTAAATATCAAATATGACTTTTCTACTTTGTAATTGAACACCTTGAAAGTGGGCTTCTGTCTCTTTAAGAAACTCCTGCTCTTTCTGAAACTCTGCCTTCAGGAAGTCATCACAGCATCGCTGCTCTATTAACCCTTAAACAATGTTGTTACTAAGAAGTGACTTGTAAAATGAGCTCCTCAGATCTGCAGTTCCACCAGGTGTTTGCTAATTGTTGCTGGCTAGTCTGAAGGAGCTGAGTGGAGGAGTCGCAGGATGAGTGGTGCTCTGTAACACGGAAGCTCAACTTGATGGAGCTTGGTCCACCCAGGCGTTTTGCACAGTTGAATGGTTGCCCCGGGAGATTAAATGATTTCTCAAACATACGTGAAAGAATCAAGGCAACACTCCAGGTATGTTTGTGAAGAGAGAATAATCAGGTTCTGGCTCTGCTGGAGGTTTCTTTCTAATAAAGGGGAGTTTTTTTCCTCTCCACTGCTGCTGCACAGTATGATGGATTGCTACAAAGTCAACGACACATGGTCGTCCAGCAAGAGCAAATTGTCTGAGTCCATCACTTGATGTGATCTTTTGGGTTTCTTTAGAAACATTTTTAGCCAATTTCAATAATAAACTGAATTTATTCCTTCGTTAACTTGGATTGACTGGAATGTATGTAGCTAAAATTGACTTTTTTATATAGCAATATGCCTTGAGACAACATTTTTTGTGAATTTGCAGTGGGAGTGGTTCAAACAGTTCCATATTTCTATTCCATTGTTCATTGGAGTAGAAGACTTGTTTCACTACAGAAGCTAACGATGAATAAATGTGATGGACATGATGATGTTTTAATATCATGGGAGGTCATCCATGTGAAACACATTTTTCATTCAGACTAATTGTTTGATGGAGGACTGGCCCAGAGCAAAAATTCAAACAATATTAATCACATGATTATTACTTTACTTTAATTGAATCCAATGAAACTGAGTTGTTTCAAGATGATAGAAATCCATTTTTCATCCGCCCCAGACTAATTAGCCAGAATCTTTAACTTCTGAATTAAGCTAATGTTTTTTTTTTTTTCTAATTGAAGACATTCAGAGAATTTGCCTACTAAGGCAAGATACTGATTGCTTTAAGCTTCTCTACAGATCCCTTCTTCCAAAATTCAGAACTGTCCCATCAGGTCCAGTTCTGGTGCTGATGGAAACTCACCATCATACATAACACCAGCCTTTCCTCATGGTGATGATGACTCATCTATTCCATCTCTCCAGCCTTTTTCACTTATTTTATCATAATTAATTCCATCTGTTTCTGTGTTGCATATTCAGAAACCGTAATGGCCACCGTATTGAGTGTTTCCACTCAGCGCTTTCAGACGACAGATTGCGTTCCCTTTGTCTGCAACCTTTATTTATGACAAAATATCTCTCGAAGAATAAAGATGTCTGAACAGATTTCTGTTTTTAATGAGCAGATCCAAATAAAAATGCTGTCAGTCATCTCCTTTAGAACTTTTACAGTGAAATTGAGGCAGTCCAGAAACTTTGAAAGAGCTGTGAAAATAACTGCAGTTCATAACTCCACTTTTGTTTTATAATAACCAGGGGCCTCATGTGGTTGTGCTGTGCACAGCAAAAATTGAGATTTATAAACCCATGTGCACGCACAAGGCTGCGCACTTTTCCTTTATACGCCCCAATTTGAGGGAAATAGAGCGCAGCTGCTGATCCGCCTTGTCGCCACCCATAAATACATATGGAAATTAGTATAAATAACTACCATCACGTGTCCCAGTAACAGTGGAAACAGTTCCTTGCTTGTAGTAGTTTAAGGAGTTCAAATGCTTGTTTGAACAGCAGAACGATCAGCCAGGATTTAAAGACAGACTTTGCCCCAGAGAGTCCTTTGAGTGGGAATGTGGAAATTCATTCTAAACAGAGGAGTTATGTTGAACCAGCCCAACATGCCACTAATTATTTTGTAAATATTTTATACTTCAATGCAAAGTTGGCACTTTTAATGGACTTTCAATGCAACTTTTTGAGCAACTTTGCATTAAAAGTGTCATTATTTACCGAATGACACTTCATGACAACAGTCATAAACATTCATAAAAACTCCTTGATGATCATAACAGGTGCTATATCATGTTTATGACCGTGTCATGTCAGTCTTATGCACACCCTGTCAAATAAAGTGTTACCGTCCTGAGTCAGATATTCCTGTAAAACAGAAAAGCTGCATGTTTTAGGTAAAGTGTTGTCAGATCATTATTGCAGCCCTTGAAAACCTCTGCTACCTCTGCTGGTGCTGATGAGACTTCAGGTATAACCACAACTGGGACTCTGAAAACTCCTGAAATGGGCTTACAATGATACAACTGATGCATGAAAAGAAGATAACACCCCCCGCCCCCCAAAAAACAAAACAGGAAAAGGTTTGAACTTATTTTGTGCTCTTCAGCAGAAGATCAGTAGAGATCAATAGTTCATTTACAGACGGCACACATTCATAAACAGAAGTGTATTCTATATCTGATGGGTTTTTTGTTTAGTTGTAGGCAAGTTATGTGGTCACTAGTATTGGTTAAATAAAATAAATACTGGTTACTCCTCCAAGAAAATAACTGAGTTACTTCACTAGTTAATTATTTTCAAAAGTGATTAGTTACATTAATAATTACTTAACTTACTTACAGTCCTAAATTACTTAACGGTTTCCATAATGCGCTGTTAGCACATTAGCTAATTGTTTCTTTAGCACTCCAAACAAATATTTTTCAAAGTCACCTTCACACATAACATTGGGACGTCTGTGATGGAAATCATAAGATTGGACACTGTTTAGGTAGAATAACAACAAGACTACATTGTAACTCATGGAATTAAAAAGATCGTGGAAATTATAAGGAAATAAATGTGATTAGAATTTTTTTTGCCATAACTAAACATCCTAATTCTGCAACATTTCACATGACTTGATGATTGGGTTAGCTTTCTTCTTCCTGATACTTTGTGTTCACTTTTTTTTTTATCAATGCTTAATCATGATTCAAGACATATCTACAGCACTACTAGTAAACTATCAAATTTTAATCGCATCTTTGTATTTTAGATGAAATGATGAGAAGAAGAAAAGAAAGCTAATGCTAACTGAGAGAAGTGGGTCAATAAGAAACAGTCGTGTAACTGTAGGAGAAATAAAGGAACAGGGAGAAAATGTAAATTCAGCCCAGGAGCTTGAACCAGAATTTTGAGTCTGCACCCTTCAATCCATCTGTCTTCTTCAGACTTTAGGTTATTCATTCAAAAATAAATAAACAAATCTCAAATTCACCATTTGTATGACGCCCTTTTTCAGCTTCCATTTGCTCTCAATTTAATTTCTTCCTCTCGAAACGTTTGGAGAGGTTAAGAGCTGAACAGATGGATCTAATTTCCCATTTAGGAAAGGGCTTTTATTAAATTTGCCTGAAGGATTTTTTTTTTTAAAGGTACATTTGTTTATTTTAGTTTTCAAGACTCCACCGTGGTTACAGAAACGTACATGTCTGTGCTTCACGGGTTAATTTTCCCATAGTTGGACTGAAAATAAGAGTCATAACATTTAATTTCTTTTTGCAAACCCACACACAAACTTACCGTAACACGTTTCAAAGGTCAGGGTGTCCACCGGGCTCAGGACATAACTGAAACGAGGAGGAGGCCGTCATTAATTATGAATGTGTTGTAATACTACACACTGCGAGAAAGAATGAGGGCAGCCGAGCAGGGAGCCTCACTGTGTTGCTTTATTTCTTTGAATGGCACCACTTTTCCTCTGTCCTACTGCACACACACACGCACACACACGCATACACACACACTGAGTCAAACACCTATATTACAAAAAGAATAGTTGCATTTCCATTGACCATATAACTGCACAATTTGACATTTTCAAAATAAATTTGCTCAGCAGAAACTGAGCAAATTTTTTATTTTTTTTTAAACTTGTTTTTTTGTTAAAAAACAAGAATTAATGTCATTGCTGTCAAAAAGGTTTTTCTGCTAGCATGATGTGGGTTTTTCTTTATCAAAATTGATTTATTTAGCAAAACTGCAAGTGAAACACTTTTTTCGAAACACACGAGTCACGTGATTAATAACCAGATGTTGCTACTGACACAAACCACAAAGATGACGACAATGAAAAGTAGTTAGAGGACTACATTCTGTAGTCCTCTAACTACTACGGTTAGAAAAACATACCATCTACAAACACATTCGCGTTTGTAGATAGATTTTTACCCAGAATGCAAATGGAAAAAAACCGTGAGCGAAATGGTGACTGGTACTGACTAGTATATATTCCATTGAGGGAAACTAAGTTTCATATCTGCTCAAGAGCCCCCCTGGTGGTTGAAGAAAAATCCACATATATATGAAAAAAAAACACTGAATGCTCTCTGGTATTGTTCAGGGGGCTGGACCAAATGAGGAGGCAGGCCGGATCCAGCCCGCTGGCCATAGCTTGGGGACCCCTGACTTAAAATGTTAACAAACGTATCAATGTGTGATTTTAATTGCCTTTTTTTATGGACACCGCAATTGCAAAAATGTGAGGTTTTCTCCTACAGTTTTATGCACACTTGTAATGGAAACGCAGCTAATGCTGTTGCTGCCAAAAGACCGAATGTGATTATAAAAGTGTTCAATAATGGACTTCTGAGCTGAACCCTGACACGATTACACATTCTCACCTGTGCAGTCAAACTCAGCATTCTGAGTTGTGTTTAATGTAGTGAAGGGCTCTGTTTGAATCTGAGTAATTTTTCTCCCTGCAGCTTTTCAGGGCAGAATCCAGCAGAGGAATTTACCAGTAAGATTGCTCTCTGAGTGGATCAAATCCCACTGACACCCACTAATAAGTGGCTTTTGTCTGCAGTGGAACGGCATCCAATCCATATTCTGTTCTTTAGTCAAATAACATCAGCGGTCGGGAGTGTTTATTTCTCAGCTCCTGCTCTGACAGAGAGTGATACAAACACAACACAGTGGTAGATGTGCTAAGTTTAATTGCAGCTCTGTTTTGTTTCCCATTAGCTAGCATTTACACACAGAAGCAGCTCACTCAGAGTCTAAAACTGACAGCAGCAATAAGCCATGCTGAGAAAGAAACGGCAAGCTGTGGGGAAAAAAAGACACACATATCATTTTGTGTTGTTTGTGCAGTTTCAATGAATATTGTGTGTAGGACTGACTCTTGTGGTTGAATTAAAATGGAAACAAATCAAGTCTTTTTGTCCACATAATTAGAGGTTTACCAGTTTTCTATATCTTCTTGGTTTTGAAGGTTAAAAGGTCTTTCCCCCGGGGATGAAGTAATCATCTGTGCACACTGCTGAGTGTTCAGTAGCTTATCAAAATCCGGTGGAGATTTAGGCACTGACTATATTATTAATATATGTTTGATTTCTAATAGTTTGCGTACCGGCCAACCTCAGTGTACCAACAAATGAGTGTTAATAAATGTGGCGGCAGGAACCAGTAATTAATAAAAGATCTTTCTCTTGCTGACCACTGATTTTTAATGGTGAATTTGGTAAGATGGCCACACTTGGAAAAATTGGCAGACATCTTCAGTGTTTTCCAACTGTGAATAATTGATTTAGCTGATGATTGGTGGACTTCAAGTTGTTTGAAAAGGTTATTATAGAAAACTGCCTTTCTAAGGTCATTGCTGATGTCTAACATCAGACCAGCAAACTGTGAAAAGACCTGCTTTCATAGAAATGGACACACTGGATCAATTTATTGTACTGTAAAATTGTAGAATTTAAAAGTGACATGTACATTCTTCTCATCATCACCAGAAAGGAAAAACAAAATAAACCTTATTTTTGCTCCATAGCATCAGAAGAAGCAGAGTTCCTCAAATAAGTGGATGCTTTTTCCCAAGTCAGCATCCAGAAAGTGCACACTTTGTGAGACATTTACAGAACTGTGGGACAATGGCTTAGGGGCATAAAAGCTTAACTACTGGAAAGGATTTTTTTTCAAAGCCCCTAAAGTCAGTGTCATGGAAAAATTTTAGAGAGAACTGGAAAAATGTGTGACCGCTGAAGCTTTCTAACCTGGTTCAGCGACACAAAGCCTGTCCAGAGAAATGGGACAATTATATTCTTATTACAAGATATTAGCAGGAGGACACCTGAAACATTTGACCTGAGCTTAGCTGATTTAAATGCAAAGCAGGACAGTTCTATTAAGAAACATTTAACCTCCAACTCACCCAGAGAGCGAGGAGAAGCTCAGGAAAGCCTTTTTATTTTCATGTAACCTCTTGTTAAATAAAGAACTGACAGGGTAGGTTTGTGGGGAATAAATGTGAAAATAAGAAATTCAAATTGTGTTTGTGCAAAGGCCCATATTTACATCTGTCTTCTGATGTTATGTCTTTTTCATCGAGAACTGTTTTTTTAGTTTTTATTTTTTTTTCCTTCCAGGTTCCAGGAAGTCTCATCCTCACCAAAGCCACCAGGAAGCGACGAGGCACGGAGTTCAGAAGTCACAGTGGTGGAATTCTACTTTTAATTAAAGGTGATGCAAACTCCTTTCAAATGAAAAGACGTCTTGTACTTACTGAACTCCCATAGAGCTTTTTTTTTTTAAAAAAGACTTCCATTCAGCTATCAAGGATTTCTTTCCCCGAATTGTGGCCCCATCGTTTGGATGTAAATAAACATTCAGAGCCGATGCTGAGGAGTTGAAATGTTGCCTTTACCTTAAGGTCTGAAATGCCGCCTGGAAGAGTGTTTCTGCCATTATTGACACCCGAATAAAGGTCAGTACTCCTTGATCTTATGGTCACTTCTCTCCTTGGGCTGTTTGTTCTTTAGACTCTGGAGTTTTTTTCTAGTCCAAGCTTCTGGGTTTCCTCCTCAAGCACATCTTTTATTTTTCATAAGGACCACATTAAAGCCAATTTTACTCAAAATAACTCGCCAGGAGGGAGAGGAGGGAACCGAAGACACAGTAGGGCAGATGGCTTTCGTGCTCCAAAACATCAACGGCTGGATGAATAAAACATTTGAAGAGGGAAAGATTCGTGACATCTGGAAGTGAGGAACTTTTATTTTGCTTGCTCCCCACACCACTCCCCTCGCCGTCCTCACGTTTCTGTCCCTCTGTGGACTCAGGAGTTCAGCCGGTCAGTCAAACAGACAGAAACAAGCCTGCTCTCCGACTTGTTTCTCCTTTTTATTCTTTGTTCCACCTTGCTGTACCCCGCGCGACGCTTCGCCCCGTTCTGCTCCCATCTTCTCCGCCATCCGGCTCTCCGTCTCCAGCTTGGCGTGTGATGGTGCGTCCCCTCCTCTCGGCCCTGGAGACATGCCTGTACAGGAGATGGCGGTGAGTCCTGTCAAGTCCCTGCACTGGGAGCATTTCCCCCCCATGTCGCAGCGCCGTGTCTACTGCACGCCTGTCTACCACGAGGGCCTGCTCTACGTGCTTGGGGGCTGCAGCGAGACCGGCACACCCCTGGACAGTGTGGAAGTTCTGGATGTTGAGAGCCAGACGTGGAGCCAGCTGCCCCCGCTCCCCACTGCGCGGGCGGGGGCTTCGGCCGTGGCTCTTGGGGGACAGGTGATGGTGCTCGGAGGAATGAACCAGCAACAGACCCCGCTGGCCTCTGTGGAAATGTACCACCCAGACGAGGGCAAGTGGGAGACGAAGGCCAGTCTAGGTCAGCCTTCCATGGGAGTCACCGCCGTGGAGAGAGGTAAGGCGGTGGAATCAGTGTTTGAGACGTTAAATGCAGCTGCTCTCTTCTGAGAAGTTGTAGGAGTTGCTTTTATGATTTTCGAGATGTTAACTTTGAATAAAAGTCTGCTGACTTTTAAAATCATAGTATTGTTGTATTTTTGAAAGAGTAATAAGTGAATGATAGCTTTGGAAATCTTAGAACTGCCTTGACACCCGATTATTGGGAGGGAACTTAAGATAATCTTAAGATGTTTTCCTGCTGTGTGTGGTGTGTTAGGAGTGATCTTATCCGCTCTGAAAGATGTCGGGACCGCTCTGATCTAAAATCAAGATCTACAATAAGATATTCAACATGTTGGATTGTCTTGGTCCGATATCGCAGTATGTATGGTGTCCTCCCAGGGACAAACAATAACACAACTTGTTGAGTCTAACATGTAGCCAATTATAAAGCGAGGTGGCAGAAACATGGAGGGGAATTCTAAATAAATAAGACAAAACATCTGGCATGACACACCAGAAAGTTTGGTGAATTTCGGAGACGTCTTTGTATTGTTTTTTCTCTTTTAAATATAATCCACAAGCCATTTATCGCTATTGCCTCTTCCCAGTCAGCCATGTTTGTTTACTCCGAACTCGCGTTTGGTCTCGAGGTTTTGGGAGATTTTCCATCTGACATCTGAATGTTAGCAAATGAAACTGGTTTGTTTTGTGGTGTGTTGTCTTTGCTGTTTGAGTTGACACCACACCGTATGACTAAAATGGAAAAATATATCCAAGATTTTTAAATGTCATGTGTGGGGTCTCTCAGGTTCTGAAATCAAATGACAATTTTAAAGTCTTGCCATGTGAACCAGGCATAATGATTTAATGATACAACCCGTAACATTAAACTCTTTGTTCCCACATATAGAAACTTGTTGTGTTATCGCTCAAGCTTTGTCTTTCAAATGTTTATTCACATTGAATCCACATTTGGCTTTTGTGCAAATGCTCCCTCGTGTTTGCTGCTAACTGATTAATGTTTGAGTTCTGTTTGATAATCCTTTGGGCTTTGGCTAGAGAAGTAATTCACTTAAATTTAAGCAAACCATCCAGCACATTAGTGAGTGGTACTGCAGTGCCTTGCAAAAGTATTAACACCTTGAACTGATTTACATGTTGTAATGCTACATCCACAAACCTCAGTGAATTTTGTTGAGATTTTATATAATGAATCAACATCACATTCATTTGTGCTCACCCCCTTTTCTACCTCGATACCCATGCGCCCCCCCCTCCCCTCCAAAAATGTAACCAGTTGCCTAATAAGATTAAAAGCAGTGACGTTTGTTTAAAAAAAATGAAAAATGTTTGCAAGGCACTTTTATCACAGTTGCTATGCTGCTGCAATGAGTTCATGTTTATCTGCATTTATCTGTGGATTCAATCCATTAATAACTACAAATTGCCTCAAGTTGACTAATTAAGAGTTGAAGTGGAGAATCCAACAGTTTTGGCACAGTAGCACCGACGAACCCAAATCTGTGACACGCTAAAATGAGCTAAATAAGTCGATACATTTGGAAGACGTCCCATCAGGGCTTCTAGGGGTTGAAGTGTCTTTTTAGTGGGAGTCACTCCTAAGTGGTTGGTGTGGAGAGTCGCTGAGATTTCATCCTGCTCATAAGAAGTGACAAAGCGTTTTCCTCGGAGCACACAGCACCAGGTCTGAGGCAGGCGTCTGGATTGTCAGGTGGTCAATAGTTAAACCTGAGGAAATTGGTGGATATGTCAGCTAATATATCTCTGTTTGTGTCGAGGCTTTCTTGAATGTCGCAGAGGAATTTTCATGTGGAAGAGTTGATCAGCATGCAGTCTGCCTTGACTGAATAAACATACTGGGGCTTAATTCACATTTCCCAGGTGTTTGCTGGTTTTAAGGGGCTAAAAGGTGTATGCTGATTCATAAAACTCTTCCTGTTCACAACCTGGATTTTTGTAGAATATGAAAACTTCTGTTAAGTGCATAAGATATGGTAGTTTCCGAAAATAATACTCTCCAAATCAGCGTAATCAACGTAAATTTATTTGATTTGATGGCTTCTTTCATAAAAAGGTCAGAAATAATTTTAGCTGCAATATTTCTAGAAGAAAAACAAACGCACGCACGCACACACACACACACACACACACACATACATATATACATATATATATATATATATATATCTGGATAAAGAACAGAGGAAAGCCGTTGTGGTGGATGTAGCAATACCAAGTGACCACAACATCCGGAAAAAGGAGCATGAGAAACTGGAGAAATACCAGGGCCTCAGAGAGGAACTGGAGAAGGCCTGGAAGGTGAAGACCACAGTGGTGCCTGTGGTCATCGGGGCCCTCGGGGCCGTAAAACCCAAACTGGAGCAGTGGCTCAAACAGATCC